>NC_071281.1:16019919-16079919 GCF_023375685.1 Ictalurus furcatus
AGTACGACACAACATAATACAACACAACACAATATAATACAACACAACACAATGCAATACAACACAACACAATACAACACAATATATTCCAACACAGTACGACACAACATAATACAACACAACACAATATAATACAACACAACACAATGCAATACAACACAACACAATACAACACAATATATTCCAACACAGTACGACACAACATAATACAACACAACACAATGCAATACAACACAATACAACACAACACAATACAACACAATATATTACAACACAGTACGACACAACATAATACAACACAACACAATGCAATACAACACAATACAACACAACACAATACAACACAATATATTCCAACACAGTACGACACAACATAATACAACACAACACAATGCAATACAACACAATACAACACAACACAATACAACACAATATATTACAACACAGTACGACACAACATAATACAACACAACACAACACAATGCAATACAACACAATATAACATAACACAATATATTACAACACAGTACGACACAACATAATACAACACAACACAATGCAATACAACACAACACAATATAATGCAACACAACACAACACAATGCCACACAGCATCCCGTGACACTGTAAAACATCTCAGACAGTTAAAACTGACAGGCATGATACACACGATACACTTAATACTGGAGCTTTATGTTCATTTATAAAAATAAACAGACCTGATAATCATTCGGTCTTACAGGATATATGCTATGAAAGTAATTCTAGCCAGAGTTCTACATTTCTGTAACTGTCCTCTGTAACGATGTCAGGACGTTGGGATTAAATATAAACGGAGAACAAGAACGGCATCATGAGACAAAATCACTTGTTTTCCACCAAAGTAAACCTGGAAGAGAAAACCTGTGTGTCCTGACAAAAACAAATACCATTCTCTCACTGACTGTAACTGTTCACTTAATCAAATCATCCCTCTCCTCTTTCTCCTTCCTAATTCATTCATTCCTTCATTCATTCTCTCTCTCTCTCCTTCTATCTCTCTCTCACTCTCTCTCTCTCCTTCTATCTCTCTCTCACTCTCTCTCTCATTCTATCTATTTCTCTCTGTCTGTCTCCTCGTCTCTCTCCTTCTCTCTCTCTCTCTCTCTCTCTCTCTCTCTCTCCTTCTCTCTCCCTCTCACTCTCTTTCTCTCTCTCTCTCTCTCTCTCCTGGTCTCTCTCTATCTCTATCTCTCTCTCTGTCTGTCTGTCTCCTGCTCTCTCCCTCTCTTTTTCTATCTCTCTCTCTCTCTCTCTCTCTCTCTCTCTCTCTCTCTCTCGCTGTCTCCTGGTCTCTCTCTCTCTCTCTCTCTCTCTCTCTCTCTCTATGTATCTCTCTCTCTCTGTCTGCCTGTCTCCTGGTCTCTCTCTATCTCTCTCTCTCGCCTTCTACCTCTCTCTCTCTCTCTGTCTGTCTCTCTCCTGGTCTCTCTCTCTCCTTCTATCTCTCGCTCTCTCTGTCTGTCTGTCTCCTGGGCTCTCTCTCTCTCCTTCTATCTCTCTCTCTCAGTCTGTCTGTCTCCTGGTGTCTCTCTCTCTCTCTCTCTCTCTCTCGGTATTGCATGACAACATTTCGAGATTGCGTCCCGGCCCGGATTGCTCTCTGATTCAATGTAATTGGGTGGTGCCTGGGGTTAATGCGTTCAGCGCTATTAATGAAAACATTCAGTTGTAAGTGGCACTGTATGAAACGGAGCGCGTTCTCAATAGGGCCCCTCACGGAGAGCCGACTCGTCCAGCTCGGCCTTTTATCGGAGGGAGCTGAAGCGTGAATCTCTGCCCAGAAAGCCTGTGCATGGTTATATTCAGCAGCCTGAATAAACCAACCTTTTCTTCTTCTTCTTCTTCTTCTTTTTTTTTTTTTTTTTTAAATAAAGCAAATCTTTTGAGTATGAAAGGTGAATGAAAGCGCACGCAAAAGGAAGTGTTGTAATGAAAGGACTTTTATTTATTTATTTATTTTTTAAAACTCACATCACACGCTTATAGAGTTGAGTGCAAAAGTTTGCGTCCCCCATCACTTTTGAAAGTTAAAAAAAACAAAACAAAAGGAAGGCGCAAATCTATTTTACAATGTATCTCATCAATTTGAAGTATTTCGAGAAGGTAAGAATAAACAGTGTAAAACATCATTAAATGATATACGAAATCACCAGAAAGACATTTTAAGACGAACCAAAAGAAGACGTCACAGTTTCATTATGACTTGTAGTTCGAATATTACTGTATATTTGGATAGTTAAGGGTTCTGAGTGGTTTAAGGTTTACTTGGAACCTTTTCTAATAAGGTTCCTCATGGAAACTGATCCAACAAGGTAAGAGTTGAAAGAATGAAACGTGGGCTTTAAAAATGCTCCACCATGGACGGTTGTTGCGGTTCTTTTCAGTGAGACTTTCACAGAAAACGAGAAAAAAAACTACATTGTTAAAAATATCTGCACGTGTGTAGAGTCAGAAAAGGTTCCCGCTAAAACCCCAACTCTTTTTTTATGATATAAGAGTGTACTAATATCTTAACACACACCTTTAGTACCGCCCTTCAGAAGCTACATAAGAAATTTACGTTTCCCAGAAGAGAAAATAATAACTATTTACACCGATCATCCTGTTCAAAAGTTTACACCCCCCCTGGCTCTTAATATATCGTGTTGCCTTCTTGAGCATCGGTGAACGTTTGCACCTTTTGTAATAGTCGTGTACGAGTATCTCGGTCGTCCTCGGTGTGAAAAGATGGATCTCGACATCATATAGCCGCCGTTGGAAAGGAAAGGGGTGAGATATGTAGAAGATGCTGGAAAAGTAAAGAATGTGAAGGACCTGGAGGATTTTTCTGAAGAACAGTGGGCAGTTTAACTGTTCAGGACGAACACGGGACTCGTGAAGAACTCTCACAAAATATAAAAACATCACGCCGTCGATCATCCACGTGACGACACACGGTATTAATAATCGACCGTGTAAACTTTAGTGTAAATTCAGTTCTTATCGTGTCTATATGTAAACATCTGTTATGTGAAATAGCTTAATTCAGGGCAGAAGTAAATAAAAAACTAAATGCAATTTTTATGATTTCCTTTTTTTTTTTTTTTTTTTTTTTAAATTATGAACATTCCGTACGGCGTACGTAAACTTATGACCTCAACTGGATATACTAAAAAATATTTATCTTCTTCACTTCATCTGTGACAAGTGCACGCAAATGTTTTCACTCAACTCCATGCGCATAAACAGAAGGTCACTTTTATGCACCTACACGTTTTTCGCCCCCCTTCTTTTTAACAGCCCCACACAGGCTTCATTTTCTCATGGCTGATTGCACACATGCAACAGTGAGAATGAATCCAACTCCAAATCCTGAAGCCTTCTATCACTTAATTTTCATCCCCCTTTTCTTAATGATAGGCACTAATACATCATACAGTGTGAATGCGTTGTGAGGGACCTACATGAGGGCACACCACAAGAGCTGCTTAATTAGCTCTCTCTCGCTCTCTCCATTCAGTCTCGGCTCGGCTGTAATTAGCCGGCAGCAAAGCTACAGGATTCTCATCCGGCTTGTTCATCGTGAGTGTAAAGAGGAAAGCGTAACACTTTCGATAGCTACTGTATGCTGAAATGAACTACGGATGTATTCGTAGGAACTATGCAGGTTATTTATGGAAACGCCTTACTTACACTTATAATATTCGGTATGAATTGTTGATGTAAAATAGTGTTTATCATACAGAGAAACTGCTCATACAGAACTGTTTGTGTGTGTGTGTGTGTGTGTGTGTGTGTGTGTGTGTGTGTGCGTGTATGTAAAACTAACCAGAGTTTAGCGTTTTTGTTTTTTTCCCTTTAGTCTGGGCCACCAACAAGGTGGTGTTAACCGTCGGCAACGTCTCATTTTAATGGGAGTTAATCATATACCCTGCAGTGATAAAACAAAAACATGGTTCTGCTATAAAACCGACCACAAATGCACAGTACAGTATCTGTATTCACTCATCACTCTCCGCATGTGCGATCTGTGGATTGTCAAACGACAAACTATCTCTATCTCATTTATATTAAAGGAATAATCATGGAGAAAGATGTCGACATGTTTCCCAGAACTGAGAAAAGAACAAGAAACTCATTTGTAATAAGAGTTTGTGGGCGGATGTTTAGAAGACAGGGGCTACATCGAGACCTCACAATTCCGGGAGCTTACTAAAGACGAACGATGCATTTATTTATTTATTTATTTATTTACTTATTTTTAAAAATAAATAAAACGTCCACCATTACACACTAACAATAGCTTAGCATGAAACAAGTCCTAAAAAAATTTAAAAAAGGTTCTACCAAAGCTGGATAGGACTTACGTTTAGGAAGTGTGTGCAGCTCGGTGGCTTAGTGGTTAGCACGTTCGCCTTACACCGGGGAGTTCGATTCCCACCGTGGCCCTGTGTGTGTGCGGAGTTTGCATGTTCTCCCCGTGCTGTGGGGGTTTCCTCCTGGTACTCCGGTTTCCTCCCCCAGTCTAAAGACATGCATGGTAGGCTGATTGGCGTGTCCAAAGTGTCCGTAGTGTATGAATGGGTGTGTGAGTGTGTATGTGATTGTGTGCCCTGTGATGGATTGGCACCCTGTCCAGGGTGTACCCCTCCTTGTGCCCGATGCTCCCTGGGAGAGGCTCCAGGTTCCCCGTGACCCTGAAAAGGATTAAGCGGTATAGAAGATGGATGGATGGATGGAACTCGTACATTGTGCTCAGTAATGATCTTAAAACACAGCTAAAAACACACACACACACACACACACACACACAGTATAAAACCAGATGAACCCATTACAATTTCACTAAAGTAATTAGTACATGTTTACTCATTATACTTGAGTTTTTATTAAACAGGATTTCTAGTGTTGATGTCGTAGATAAAAAATGAAAACAAACAAAAAAATTAGTTTGAAAAGGCACTGAAGTGTTCATTTAATGCTTTTACTTCATCCAGTCCATCTCGGTTTAATAAAATCAAACAACTTTATTATGGCAAAGATCTAACGACAGACATGGCTTATACCAGAGTGTAAGATGAGATAGGAGAGAGGGGGGCCTCTGACAATGGTCTGATGGGAATGAACAGATTGTATGGAGAAGGGGGACAGTCTCGCAGTACGGATGGGACTCCAGTATCGACATACGCACCGAATCTGAAATCTGAATTTTAAATGTAGGAGTGGTGTCGACACCTTTTAGTGTCAGGGGACTGGCATCCTGTACAGCTGCCACATGACACCTCAGACCTTACACACACACACACACACACACCTGACTTGGCAAACTGCAAGTCCTTAGGCAAATATGCAAAAAGTCAGGAACTTAATTTCACTTCATGTTTACTTTAATGAGAAATTGCTTTCTAGCAAAATACAATAACAGCAACTAGCTCGACAAATATCTTTCCATTTCGAGCCTCTCAGAATTCATCCATCTTTATGTCGGCGATCCGGAGGTCACATGACCTGCGTGAAGGGTTTCGTTTAAGGCATCGGGGAATTTTTCTCTTATTTATTTGCAGTTTATTTGAATCTCTTAAAATCCAGGATTATTACCCCGGGTTTAAAATAATAAGCTTTAAAGCACATTATTCCCTAATGACGATGAATTATTCAGTAAAAACTAACACGACTACTAGGAAATATGAGAAGGGAATGTAAGACTAGACCCACCGATGACATTTCAGTCTTTTATGTTATGTTAAGCAGTAATTTATAGCATAATGAGTCATGTACAACAGTTTGCATGTGTGTGCTTGCAGAAACAGAAATCAACCCACTGTGGTCCACTGTAGACTACATAAGAGGAATACATTGCATAGTATTCCTCTTATACTACAGCAAATCGCAAATAATGACAGATGTTATTCATGTAAGAATGACACAGCATACTTTTTTTGAAAAAAAACAAACAAAAACAAACCCATTTATAGTTACATTTTATGTTGTGGAACGTCTTTGAAACAAGTTTATCACATACGTTATAGCAGCTGTAAACAATCGCTTCCTCACCAGTCTCTCATTCGGCTCTCTCTTGCCGTTAATACGACAAAACCATCCAAACATTGATCTGATTAACCGCAAAGCGTAAACTTTTCCGTTCCTGAAGATGTCCGAAAGCTTAAAAAGTTACACTTTTACGTCATGTTACACAGTTCTGAAACTGGAGACTCCTTCCATAAATCTTACAGAAAACCTCACCGTATCGACATTTCTTTCATCCACGCCATACAAGTCTCCGTGTACGCTGTTATTATAACCAATGGTAACGTGATATGAATTAATAAGAGCTGCACTACTGTCAGAGCTGCTGGTATAGAAAATTAACCAAGATCTTCTGCCCAGTACGGTATAACACGGGAACAATACATTACAAATACATTGTGTATGATACATAAACACAAAACTACTATATAAGGTGAGTGTGTGTGAAAATGACATCAAGCACCAATTAACTGGTAACAAGTTACTAAATCACCGCTGTATTCACTACTCATATACACATATACGCATACCCATTTACGTATTAGCCACAAAGTCACGTCGTATATATGTGACGCCGCTAATACTGAAGTGTTACCTAAAATGGTCCTATGAAATCTTTTACATGCAAACAGACGAGAAAAGAAACAGGAAACCGAGTGCGTTAGGAAGGCGTTGGGCCACAGCGAGCCTCCAGAGCAGTGCGGGAGGGGTTTGGAGTGCCGGAGTGATAAGCGTCATTAATAAGGCTATTGAGCATCGCTACATTCATGCCACATATCAAATGTTCACTGAAAGAGATCTGCTGCTGCTGTCAGAGAGCATTAGACACAGCCGAGTGACACACACACAGCCAGCTGACTGCGGAGATGCACGGGAACACACGCACGCTCAAATACGGACATTAGCATTAGAACACATGGAGGAATTAGCATTAGAACACACACACACACACACACACACACACACACACACACACTTAGATCTGGGTATTAACATTAGAAAATGAGCCATCAGGCTGGAAGAGGGATGAGAAAGTCTAGAAATGTCTATATAAGCCTTGCTTTTTTTTCTAGTTTCTGAATAGATGTGGAACGATTTTAAAAAGAACTTTTGCTCAAACATTGTATATGTAAGGAATAAAACACAGCAGGGTGTACTGTTATATGACAATTACCAACGAAAAATGATGCACATAACATTATGAAATGGATATATACTGTTATGACCCCAAAGATTCCTCTAACAGCATGTCGATGAAGTGTTTTATTCCCTTTACTCCACAGCAGCATGCCAACCATTATTATTCGCGCACTACAGTTTTGAAACTTTATATCCATTTATAGTTACATTGGTAACACTTTACAATACTAATCCACGAATAATCATGCACTAGTACCTAATATAATCATACTACTAATGAAGAGCTAACCTTGACTACGACCACCCTAAGTACATGTTAGTACGTCTTTGTTAGTTAATGTATTAAATATCACGTAGTGTTAAACAAAATCACATATGACGGGCGTAGGAGCAGTGTCCCGGGCCCGAGCCACCCAGAGCCGCCCGGGTCCGAGCGTACCGGTACTACAGTGGAGGGGAAGAGAAATTGATGGATGATGGCGCAAAATGGGTTAAGATGAAATGATCGGTGTTTATTATTAGTGCGTCTTTTTACGTTCGATAAAGAGGATCAGTGTAAATTATGAAAGTAATCCGGCTCCATCCAGTCATGTTTGTGTACGCAATGTGTTCACGTGTGTATAAGTATGTATATAAGTAGTGTTCGTAATGCATTATAACAGTGAGTACCTTAATGTAGTGCTAAGCGTAATATATTATTTCCTAAATAAATACAAATAAAACGTAGATCTTATATAACGTGTATAATGTCTTAAGAATGCATTAGAACAGCTTAGGAATGTATGCATAGGTCATTAGAGACATGGCCTGCATAGAAAGTGTTAACAAATTCATTTTTACTACTTAACTGGGGCTTTATAAAGTCTTATTGATATGTGTAAATTGTTTCTTGCAAATTTCTAAAGCAAATATGTGTATACTAGGTATGCAAAAGTGTATTTATTGAGGCAAAATTAAGGCATGAGTCTTGGAGAAATACATACACAACGATTAATCTATAGCGATACAGCTTACAGCTTAAGTGTTGAAAACAAAAACAAGAAAGGATTTGAAAAGGTTCGTGTTTATTGAAGCACGGTTGAAAATTAACCAGCCTTTATCCCGCAAAGCTACACATTGCTCTATGCCTTTCTGTGACTTTGTAAAATAATTGAGTTAAAACACTCGATAAAACATTAATTAGTTTAGCTGTCTGGAGACGATGCCATAGATAAGAGCCTATGTAATTCATATTGATTAGAATATGCACATCGAATGCAACCTCTTAAGACAAGTCTCCTCTATTAAACTAGCACAAAGCCTGGGTCATCATTTGTACAAAGAGAGATCAGCTCAGATTTTATCTTTAACATAAAAAAAAAAAAGCTTTGATTGGATTTTTTTCCCGTCCTCGAAAAGATCTGCACCGGCTGTATTCTGCCTTGATTATATTACCACTTAATTAGTTTGTATATTGAGTTGAACGGAGTTTATTGATTCCGCAAGCTTTCATTTGCAATGCAAAAATTCCTCTAATCCAATGTAATCTCATCCTTAGCCACAGAAAGAATAACGACTTTTTTTTTCTACCGCTTTTGTTTGAATTAGTTGTTTTTTTTTGTTTGTTTTTTCATTTTTTTTTAAATGAGTGCTTTACTTTTTTTTTTGAAAAGGTTCCAGGAAACGATCGATTTAATACTTAATGTCCCAAGCGATGAAATCGGAAAACTAGATGATGTTAATATTTCAATTTGTATTGACTTGAAACATCATGAATGCTACATGAATTAATTTAGCAGACGGAATATGTGCGTAATGTTTAAAATAATGTAGATAGAAGTGCACTGAAAATATTACATTTACCTCAAAAAATACGTTTTTATAGATTTTGATTATATGAATATTTAAAATTAGGGTTGTAGTTGGTCAGTTGTTGCCGTATGGTAACAGTGTTTAATGGTGGAAATTATCATATAGTCAAAAATAACACAATGTATGAGATTAGATATTTTTTTGTTATGTCAAAGTTAAAGCCTCCTTTTACCAGTTACATATTAGGAAAATATTAGTTTTGTATTATTTGTATTTTTGTATTATATCTTACCATCATCATGAGGTGATGAGAATCCACTCATCAGGTGAAGTTAAGTGTTTTTAGAGTTTTCAGATGAAAAAAAAAAATCTATTTTGGTCATAACACTATCCCCAAGAATTTTCTGTTACAGAAAAACTGCATAACAGAAACTCGTTTACCCTGTAATAATAATAATAATAATAATAATAATAATAATAATAATAATAATAATAATAATAATAAAGTTACAGCTGTACAACTGACTGTTAAAAAACAACTGACACTGGAGTCTCCTTCCATAAAATACTAAGTAAACTTCTCCTTACAGAAAACATCACCACATAAATTATGAGTAGGTGTGTGTGTGTGTGTGTGTGTCAGGCTTCCTTAGATACAGACACAAGACAGACTGAAGTTATTGATGTCTGGGGGAGTTGTTTTCCTGTCAGTCCTTTGTGTGTGTGTGTGTGTGTGTGTGTGTGTGTGTGTGTGTGTGTGTGTGTGTGATTTTCATTCACTTGTTCCCATGCATGGCACTTTTCAGTGTCTATGCACTGCCCACAGATAGTGTGTGTGTGTGTGTGTGTGTGTGTGTGTGTGGTCACTGAGTCATGGCCTCCAGACAGGATCAAACGCTCACAGCTTCGCCAGCACCGATCAGGGAACAGACTGATTTACTTCTTTATCAGAGCTCCTACTATATCTCTTCTCTTCTCTCTCTCTCTCTCTCTCTCTCTCTCTCTCTCTCTCTCTCTCTCTCTCACACACACACACACACACTCACAAAAGCTATACTATGAACACAAAGATTTCACAACAAACCTACAGAAACATTTTGAATAATTTCATCATGCATAACTCAACTAAATACAAGCACTTCAATATACAATTCAAAATATTTCATTTTTCAAAAGTTCTCCCAGATCTCTTACTTTCCCTTTGAGGTTACCATCCGCATATGTTCTACATCCGTAATTATGTATAAGCCACATGGAAGAACTTATGCATGAGTAACAGGGACAGTCAAAACAGGGTCTGAATGCTTAACCCTGGAATTTCAGAATAGCCTCTGGTGCAGGAAGTGGTTTATGACTAACAGCGAGCTCAGTCTCTTTTATAATAACACATCATAATAATCAAACGTTTATGTTCAAGCTGGTCTCAGGAGTTTTGAAACTCTGGAACTGCCAAATTATTCAAATAATCAGAATGATACCATCATCATCACCATCATCATCATCATCCAAAGGAAAAGTTGCGTAAATGTTTTCATGAGCCAAACCTGACCAAAAAAAAATCATTCTGCAGACATTAAAAAGCTCATTTTCTTCATATTAATGTTGATAAATGCCAAATCAGCCAAGCTTGTGTATTTAAATTTAGCCACGCCCACAAAACCGCATAAAAGACAAAGCTCACAGGGAGTTGAAAACGACAAAATTAACAAGAAACGGTGAAAGAAAGCCTCACAAATTGCGTAATCTTCCAATAATGCAGCTCAGACACTGCACAGACACATGCTAAGTCTTTGTCCTGATTGATTTGCCAGTGTTGTCTGTTAATTAATGGATTTGTTTCAGATTGCATTTTTTTCTCTTTCAAACAACTAATGTGAAGTTTCGCGAGAAAAAATAGTGCAAAGACAAAAATGCTAAATTTTCATCACAATCGTGAGTGTAATTAAAATAAATAAGCAATGTTAAACTTTAAACTCTCTTTAAATTATACGATTTAATTTTTTGCCGAGCGGTTGAGGTTCACGTTAGTGGGTGTGCGAATGCATCAATTGAAAAACACTCAGGTGCTCTTTTAGGATACAAAGATTTCTTGTTTTGTTTTTTTTCTAACTGACAGGAAACCAAATTTCTTGTGTAAATGCGAATATCCTGCGAATGAGGTACGAATAAATTTGTTCGTACGTACTTTGATCAATAAGGCCCATTATGCTTCCCTCACGTGAACATCGTTTGTACCTTTCACTTGGAAACGTGAAGGAGGTGTATTTTTCAAACTAACTGAGGGTACAAACATGGTTCCGAAGCTTTCATTTGGTATCTTATGTCATTTTAAAGCTACTGTACATTCCTACACTACTTTCCTGGGTGATCAAACACTACTAAAGGAATCAACAACGTACAGCTGAGAAATCCTGAGAAGTTTAGCACCGTTCATGTTCATAAAGTAATGTTTGAGGCAAATATAAGGTATGAGCTGAAACGTTCATTTACGGCACACAGGAAATACCAGCAAAACAGACTAATGAGGTATTTAATCAAAGTGCACTATACAACAGTATGAAAAACCCAAGTTTCAAAGCATTACTCAGAACGAAACTAAATGTACCATGACTTATGGTAACATACATCAGTTCTATCATATGCTTTCAATACAACACTGAAACTGTCCAGATTTTTTAAGACACTGTCCAGGTTTGAGCCCACATGTGCTGCCTTTCTGGACTGCATTAGGATCCATTATATCCACATCTCACGCAAAATGTGTTGGAATTGTAATAAGCGAGTCGATTATTTTATTTATTCATTTATTTTTTAAAATTTTATTCTATTTAACTACTAATTCTGACCATTACAACTTGACTCAAGTGAATAATCATGAATTTCCAAGTTAACAGAAGAAGATGCGTGAATACACACCGTTGTAAACGGAACAATGTCAAACGTGCGTCTTTTATCCCGGTCAGGATTCAGGTGGATCCGGATCCCTATCCCGGGAACACTGGATGGTGACGCAGGAATGCACTTAACTCTTTTGTAACTCCTAATTAGGAGTTTCCAGCTGTTGAAAACGAATTAGCACACTTTGTACGGCATTATAAGAAATAGTGACACTTAGCACGGGATTCCTTATCGCACATTTTTAGAGTTTTACGTCGCATTATTAAAGTTGAATGCATAAATGGAATCATTACTAACTTACAAAGCATTATAAGCACAGGTATTACAGAGACATTATTACAGAGTCTATCTGTATTGGTCTAGTGCTCCGTATATCAAGAATCCGTATCTGGATCTGTGGGCTGCAATTTCATTGTATTGTTTGTTTGTTTGTTCATTTGTTTTTAATGAAATATGAACTCTACCACTATACATTGGAAAACCCAGATGTAGAAAAGTCAGCAGTGTGAGTACGGTTTGTGAATTCTGGCTTTGACGGTTCCTCAAACTCAGCTACATCACTCCAGTTCATAATCAGACTCAATTAGAGATGTGCATGGGACTTTTTTCCCCATGTACATTCCACTCACACAATTATTATTTTTGTTTGTATTTTGTTTGTCTGCAGTATTTTCGAAAGAATTTATCCGGTTCGGTTTCCCAAAATATACAAAGTATTCACCTAGTTTCAAACACTTTGAGCCTGACCAGGCAGTTACTAAGGATGAATGAATGAATGCTGTAAATGCGTCGTACAGAACCGCACATTCGTGTTCTCATTCATCGCACATGCATACAAAACCTCCAACTTTCTGGATCTCAGTCTGAGTCTTTAGTCTCAACCAGATGCCCTGTGAACATTTCTAGCTGGCTATTTAAAAAAAAAAAAAAAAAAACACACAATAAAATAGGAGTGCACTTCCTGTTTGTATCTGTATTTGTGTCTGTTTAAAACACATAATCTGTTCATTCTAAGTAATATTTTAGTATTTATTCGACAGTATGGTAAAGGATATAATGCTTAAAACAGCCACTAGTATGAGAGAGAGAGCGAGAGAGAGAGAGGAAGGGTGGTGGGGGGATGGGCAGGAAGGGACTGGCTGTTAAATGCCATGTCATTGCTGTTATACGTATGGGAGACCTGTGATGAATTGGGTCAAGCGTCATTGATCTTGGTTAGGGGGTGTGGAAGTCACCAGCTGACCCCCGTCACCCTTGGTCTAAAATGCACAGTCATGACCTAGCCAAGCTGAACCTTTAACTCGAAGAGGAAAAGTACCTTAGGTGGAAAAAGGTTAGAAATATTATAAATAATAAAAGGCAGGAGATATGATGGAAGGTTACGCTAACTAAAAGACTCGACAATCATGGTGAGCAGAAGAGCATTTCAGAATGGCTCTTTTTCCAATATTCGACTGCCCAGTTTGTCCACTGTGGCCTCAGATTACTGTTCTTGTCTGACAGGAGAGGAACCCGATGTGCTCTTCTGCTGTTGTCGCCCGTCCACCTCAATGTTTGGCATGTTGTGAAATCTGAGATGCTTTTCTGTTCACCATGGTTGTAACGAGTGATTGTTTGTTTAACTGTAGCCTTCCTGTCAGCTCAAGGTAGTCAACTCACTGAATGTTTTTTTGTTGTCATTGTTGTTGTTGTTGTTGTTTTTCACACCTTTCTGTGTACACTCTAGGGATGTTGTTGAGCCTGAAAATCCCAGATCAGCAGTTTCTTAAATACTCAAACTAGCGCATCTGGAAATGACAAATGCAACGGTCAAAGTCCCTGAGATCATGTTTTTTCCCCATTCTGATGTTTGATGAGAACATTAACTGAAGCTCATGACCTGTATCTGCATGATTTAATGCATCGCATTGCTGGCACATGATTGGCTGATTAGATAATTGCACGAATAAACTGGGGATACCCCCATTCCTATTAAAGTAGCCAGTAAGTGGAATTAGAAATGTTAATGAGATTAAACAAATTTAGTACTAGAATATGGCAATATATATATATATATATATATATATATATATATATATATATATATATATATATATATATAAGTATATAATTCCAGACACTTTTATTGTAGAATTTAGGCTATTTTGACTAAGAAAATATTATTGTACGGATATTTCATACTGTTTTGTAGATAAACTGTAAATCAGAGGTTTTATTTTTTTGTCACACAGAAACACAGGGGTTCAAATTATTGAGCTGAACTCTTTCTCTCAATCTCTCTTTCACTCACTCTCTCTCTCTTTCTCTCTCTCTCTTTCTCGCTCTCTTTCTCTCTCTCTGTCTCACTCACTCTCTCTCTCTCTCTCTCTCTCTGTCTCACTTTCTCTCTCACTCATGCTTTCTCTCTCTCTCTCGCTCTTTCTCTCTTTGTCTCTCTCTCACTCACTCTCTCACTCACTCTCTCTCTTTCTCTCTCTCTATTTCTCTCTCTCTATCTCTCTCTTTCTCTCTCTCACTTACTCATTCTCTTTCTCTCTCTATCTCTCACTCACACTCTCTCTCTTTCTCTCTCTCTCTCACTCACTCTCTCTCTTTCTCTCTCTCTCACTCTCTCACTTTCTCTCTCTCTCTCTCTCTCTCTCTCTATTTCTCTATCTCTCACTCACTCTCTCTCTCTCATTTTCCCTCTCTCTTTCTCTCTCTCTATTTCCCTCTCTCTCTCTCTCTCTCTCTCTCTCTACATTGTGCTGCTGTCTGTCATCAAAATCCCAACAGGGACTCTCTGATTTATCGACGGGTTTAACTGTGTAAACTGTGTATGAATAAACTCCAAAGCTTTAGTTACACAGTTAACAGTGTTTGAGTAACCGTACGACATGTGTGTACACACACACTTCAGTACTGCTACCGGTCCGAGCTTCTCAACACCGTGTCTCTCATCAGAACGGTCCTAACTGTGAGCTGTAAATATTAATCAGGGCCTTGGACGGCGTGTGTAAACGGCTCAGCGTGTACCGATCGCTCAATCTAGCATCTTTTATACGCTGTTTTTGAGCTGGATGAAAATAAGTCCAAAAAACAAAACAAAAAAAAAACACAGATCACTGAAATCATGTATCAGTTATTTAAAGCCCTGGAGTCTATCCTTTCCAACGTTTGCTTTCCGAAACAATCTTCTAGACGTTACAATTACACCAGTAAACAGGGAATAAACAAATCAGTGATTTGGATTATTAATTAACATCAATCAGGGTTTTATGTGTTTACTAGCAATGTTTTACAGCATCTGTGTACCGGCATCTTGAAATTCTCCTGCCTATTTAAGTACAGCGATTGGAAAAAAAAATGGTCTACTTCCTGTTGTTGTTTAGAGCACAGGGAGTCTATTCAGGCCTGAGGAAGTGGAATAATTTAAATACAGATGTTTTTCACCCCAAACACCCTCGTGAGATGCAGTGAGAGAGAGAGTGAGAGAGAGAGAGAGAGAGAGAGAGAGAGAGAGAGAGAACAGCAGTCACTGTGTAATGCACTAGTAAGACTGAGAAGACAGAGAGGAAGAGGAATAAAAAGTAAGTAATAAAGCAGATGACAAAAACGCAGCCTTGCTTTTAACATATGAATGTTGATTTCAATCATGTGGCTTGATGGTTTTTAGTGTGCTTTATAAAAGCTTATATGTGCAAATGTTTAATATTTCAAGGTCAACTCAATAACCCAGTATTGTAGTATCCGAATATCTCTCATTATGACATTAAATGATGTGTAACACCTTCACAGTGATTATATTTATTATTTATGAATGCAATTCTTCCACATGCATGTGTTTCCTAATACATATACAGTATGTGCTTATTCAAAACTGCACCCTATTTGAATAGTATTTTTAATATTTAGTGGTATGTCTGACAAATATATCTACACAATGGCACTATATATCTACCCAAGAGTACATTAAGTATTTATTCATATAGTTGTTTTCTACATCTCTTGTCGACCAACGAGTCTTTATATATTTCAGTTATTATTTGGGTCATATTTTAATTTTATTATTGTTTTTGTTTTGTTTTGTTTTGTTTTGTTTTGATTTTACAGTCTAAAAAGCAAACAGAAATTTCACTGAATGATATGTTCTGTGTTTTTTTTTGTTTTGTTTTGTTTTGTTTTTTTAAATCAGCGCTTGTATCATATTACAAAAGTGTCATGAAGTAAACAGAAAGGTTAAAGTAAAAATCATATAGTAAATAATAGTAATCATGTGTATGACAAATAAGTTATATATATTAAATATAATTATATATAATATATAATAATATACTAAAGAATAAATATCTATCATACGTAATACATATATTATAAAAGAACTGAAACTGGTTCTGAAACTGTCGAATATTTTAAAAGACGTTAGCCTTTCTGAGTTCATCTCAATTTTCTTTTATTTTTTTGGTCCTTCACATATTTGCATATATATATATATATATATATATATATATATATATATATATATATATATATATATATATATATATATCAGCTGTATTAACAATTACAGAATTCATCACATTATGCCATCATATAAATGTGCCATCACACCACTATTAATAATCCAATTAACAAAAACTAACTAATTAGGTTTAATGCTTTTGATAATTGCATGATTAACAGTCTGAACGAGTGAACAGCTAAATATGGAGATGAAGAATTATTTTATACTATTTTATTCAAACAAGCTCAATAACATACCGCAAGCAGACCTAAAACCTTAGATAATGTCGCTGCCATACACCACATGACCAAAATGTTCATATTTGTCTCCAGCATATTATTTTGGCTTATTTAATGCTAAAGAAAATGTGAAATTGTATCAACTCAAGACAAGACTCGGAGCTACCGAACCTCGATTTTGAAAGGTTTTCCAAATTTTCCAGAATGTTATAAATAAATGACATAACAGAAAAAATCCATTTGTGGATGAGTTTCATTAATAAAGGTGTCTCTGATGTGATTTTCGAGTCTGTACAGGACAGAAAAATGAAATACTACGGTACAGTCGAGAATCCGAGCCCGAGTTTTGCCGCAAGCTTTTATTCGCTGTGTTTAAATCGCCCTCTGACTGCCGATGCCTCGTAGACCTTTTAATTTGTTTAGCCTGTACTAATTGCTTCCATATAGAGTTCAGGGGCATAAACAAGAGGGGGGAAAAAAGGGATGGTTTTTATCGCTAAACTATGTCACGACTGTAAAAGAGGCCTCTCGGTGGAGTGATGTTGTCTGTTGATTCATTCACAATCAGCCTCTGTTCACAGTTTAACCTCCGGCCCTAAAAGATTAAATGTTTCAGAATGGATGCTAAATAGACTTGATGCCAAAGAATTCTTTAACTCTTGCAAAGAATTACAAATGGAAGAAGAACCGAAATTGAGGAAAAATCAAACACTACATATTAAATGTTGTTATTTTTTCAAGACGATATTGCTCTCCCAGGTCTTGTTTTGAACCTGTGAATCCGAGGAAGTGACCTCACACCTTCGGCATGCCGTTCAATGTCCTCGCTGAGTAACTCCATCGCTTTTTTTCCTCTCCTAATCTCTCCATTCTCTCCCGGCCACTTTCCATTGTGCCTCCCCTCCATTTTGTAAAGTGCTCATCTAAAGGTCACGAGAGGTCACTCGGAGTTTGCGAAATGGACCGTGACTTGTTGACCCATGGCTGCTGAAGTCTACTCGACTCCTGAGTGGGGCCTGCAGAGAAGAACTGCCAATACACGCCTGATTATAACAAATCAGAGATCTTCTTAATGTAATAATGTGATCAATTCCATTCCCGCTTGTGTAGGACAAATGGATCCTGACCCAATGTTCACCTTTGGAGTAATCATTCATATTCGAGTTGGGGGGGAGGGGGGGGTTCTATAAGTCAGAGTATAAGAGTGAAATATGGAATATAACCAGATAAAAATGATTAAGAAATGTCTAGAGTGTTTTACTATACAAATTGTCACAAAGCAGCTTTACAGGATTCCAGCTGTTGATTTAGGTTCCTAATGAGGTTCCTAATGAGAAACCTTGAGAGGAACCAGACTCAATATGGAACCCGTCCTCTTCTGGGTCACACGGGATAGTGCTATAATGAATCATTACCGTATACGGGTGTAAAAGAGTAAAGACAAAGTGTGTTGAAAGGATGTTCAGTGTGAGCAGATGTGTGAATAAGAGTCCTGGGATGAGCACAGGACAGTCTTTATGATTAGAGCAGCAGTTCTTAGAAGGTACACATATAACAATGTCTTTAACTATAAGTCCAATGAAACCAGGAAAACATCAAATCTCAAAAATGTAACTCTTTTTTATTGCTTTGATAAAATCGTGATAAAAAATATTTGACCAAATCCAGTGTTCAGTAAAATAAATGTCATTTATTATTAATAATATTTTCAATAAACAATCCTTTTACCACACAATGTATTCTGTTAACAGTAATATTTGGTTGCTATGCAACATAATGGGCAAATATTGCACAGGGTATTCATTGGCTTAAGTGTAACAGTTTTAGTGATTTTAAACCTGTTGCATTCATACATTAATGATTCAGGTATTGTGATGCGGTCACAGGGGGGCATACAGCAAGGATCTTGCTTTCGATGTGGCTCGACCAATCAGAATTTTTAAAACCAAAATTAAACATATTATAATAATATAATATTAGAACAAGATCAGATGATGCATTTTTATTAAGACACTATGTACAATTTCATTCTGTTATTTATTTATTTGTTTTTTTTTACAGTAAATAGTTTCTTTTAAAAGAATTTGCTGCTTTTTTATGTTTTTTTTTTTTTTTGCCACTCGTCTGTGCAAATTATATATGTAAAAAATGCAATAATAATAATAATAATTGAGTTATTGTTGTTGTTGTTGTTTTGTTGTTGTTATTATTATTATTATTATTATTATGCATGTAACAGGGTTGATAATATGAGGAATTTTTTTTACTATATATATATATATATATATATATATATATATATATATATATATATATATATATATATATATATATATATATATTACAAACTCATTTTACCTCATTACTCTTGGGTCAAAATCATCTGAACATTATATTTAAATATATACTCATATATATATATATATATATATATATATATATATATAATTTTTTTTGTTTGTTTGTTTGTTTTTATGTATGTATTTATTTATATATTGCATTCAATAGACGCACTGGCATATGAAGAATATGACGTATATGATTTCAGGTTGGAAAAATGAAATTTTGCATTTTTTCCCCCACTTTTAGTGAAAATGCGTTACTACTGAACGTGGCAGAGCAGAAGAGCTAAGAACCATTCTGGACACACACTTGGACACAGAACACGGCGAGCTTTACAGAAACCTTCTCTACAGGAAGATAACAGATGACAGCTGGGGTTCGGTGAGATCTGATTGGCTACCTGTTCCTCTGCCAGCTGCAGTAAAAAAAAAAAAATAAAAAAAAAACCACCCAAAAGCACAAGAGCTGCGTTATCCATGACTTCTTAAAGCAGCAGCGGCAGATCTGTAGTCATCTTCCTGCTCTGGTGGCTTTCTGGTTTGTCTCAAAGATGCCTGCTGCGTGCTTACCTTGGGAAAGTCATAAAAGAGATTCTTTTGAGTCAGGAATAATGGCATGTTTTAGGTAGAAGGAAACAGAGATAGCAGCAGACACACAGACAGAGAGTTGAAGAAGTGAGTAAAATTTTCCGACTGCTGTTCATGTTCATGTAGGTCAGGATTGTTTCAGCTACTAATTGGCCAATCGTGTATCATACAGGGTCAGGTGTCCCGGCCTGGCCTCCGCTTTACTGCTGCATGCCCAATAAGTCTCTCTAGAGCATGCATTCAGACGTAGTTTTTGCCAAGAGGGTGTGTGTGGGAGCGAGAGAAACGGAGAGGTCTGTGTTTTGCAATGATGTAATCAGAGTCCATGCCAGTGAGAACTCGAGTCTCGTTGAGCTTTACACGATACTCAGCCGAGCTCAACCGACAACCAAGTGACATGCCAATCCTTCGTCATTTATTTACCTGTGGCTTTTTGTAGCCTGCTTCATCGCAGACACCTGATTCCTCTTCTCCTTCTACTTCTTCTAGAGCTCTGGCTGAGTTTAGCTGACCTCTCTCTCTCTCTCTCTCTCTCTCTCTTTTACATTCTCCCACTCATCGTCTAACTTTAATCAAGTAAATGGATGCATTCAAATGCTGCTAATTTCAGTGCAGGTAATTGCTCGCCTTTAATTAAATGCGATCAAAAGAGCATTTTAAGTGATTAAAAGAATCAAAACGACGCAGTTACGGCCTCAGGATATTACGGATGGAAGGATATACAATGCTGCGTCAGACGAAAGATATTTCCTTTGGATTTTTTATGGACAGCCATTCCAGTCGAATAATAAGTCATTGTTAGATGCAAATGCACATCGGTGCTGTATCAGCTCTAAGGCCCCCTTTTTTTTTTCTTTCCTGATGGTCTATAAATGACAGTTGAGTGACTGTACGGTCTTTAAGACCAGCTGTGCAGTGTAATGCAGTTTTTGAAGATTGAAATTGACATAGCATATGCAGCACGGTACAGAAGTGTGTATATATGCATGTAAAACCATCATTATTATCAATACTGCGAATTTGTGCAGACAATACTTGAGTCCATTATATGCAAATTAGGGGTTTGAAACAATATTTAATCTTTTTTTTTTATCTGTATGTCTATTATTGCTCTCAACAGCTGATTTAGATCTCAAGCTCTGCTTTCATATATACTACATTTAGTCCATTTAAAAATAAAACGGTGCATGAAAAAATTTTAGCCTATGTATAGTATGATTTGATTACATATTTAGCACAGGCTACATGTTCTTGGTTGATTAATTTTGTGGTATTGTGTACATTGTCAATAAAGAAATCATATTCTGCTCCATTCCCATGATTCCAGTTGAATTCAATTTGATTTGTACAGCGCTTTTAACAAGAGACATTGTCACAAAGCCACTTAACCGAAATCTGTAGTAGTAAAGTAGTAAATCTACACTACATCCAGTTTTTCTCACTTTCATGTCTACCTGTCACTACAAAGATGGCTAGCTTACTAACTTGGCTAATGTTAGTAAGGAATAAATGGCATATTATGAGCAGTTTGGCTCCAGTTCGCTAAATCACTGGGGATATGACCATTTAAAATGAGACTCAGTTTATATACAGTATCTGAGGCAAATGCAAGCTAATTAGCTAGCAGTTAGCCAGCCCACTAGTAGTTGCGATGACGGTAACGATGACATGCTCAATAATATTCATAGGTCCTGACATTTTTAATAATGGCAAAAATGTTACCAGGCCATTTTAGTACTTCCTTTAAACGTGCATTTAAACACATTAAATACATTAATATTCTATGAATTGTTTTTACCTGTTTAAAATTGCAGTTCAGTTCAGTGTAATAAACAAACTAAATGTATGCAGATATGTACCACAGATCTGCATCTCTAAATGATTATATTAGGTTCCCTGAGAGCTCTAATCAGTGATGGTTATTATAAGTAATTGGACCATAATGAGCTCTAACGCTCAATTATGGTCTATATATAATCATATTTCTCGTATAAATTAGACACATAAGAGCAGTTGCCTGTGAAATAATCATCGTTATGTGTGTGTGTGTGTGTGTGTGTGTGTGTGTGTGTGTGTGTGTGTGTGTTTGTGTGTGTGTGTGTTTGTGTGTGTCTTAGCCCTGAGAAATTCAGATATCTGTTTCTGTGTGCTATCACATTCTGATAACGTGAATGGAAAGACTGAGAAATTCTGGCTAACTAGGCTTTAACACTGTCACAGGAAAGACCTGCATTCACACACACATACACACACACACACACACACACACACACACACACAAAACTCAGTCACATATAGACACTCCCAGGTCTTGATTTTTTTTTTTACAGGATGTATTGCGGATTGTGATATGAGCAAACTAGCATGTGTCTGTTTTGTGTGTTTTCATTTCCACATAAAGATCCAAAATATGAGGCAGCACCAATGTAAATAAATCAAATCTTTATCCACTGTGTGAGTTACAGCCAAAGGGCAGGGATTTGCTGAGGTCCATTTTCACCTGTTTAAGACAAAATTCTACACTTGCGCAAGTCTTAATATTGGAAAGGAGGTCAAAGTTATTACGCAACAGGTCAAAAACAAAGTGATGACATACTGCTACTTCATAAAGATGAATAATCACTCAAATTTCACATTTTACCTCAGAATTGTTACTTAATATCACTCAGTTGCAACTTTTTACCATATCCTACAATTGCGACATTTAACCTCAAAATTGTGAGCTAATATCACACTGTTTCTTTTAATATCTTTTGTTTTAGGCACTAATATAAATATATTTAATGTGTTGCAGGGTGGTGGTTTCTTATAGGAAACCCAAGATATATGATACTGGATAGTTTGATATTTGATGATGTATTGTTACTAGAGTAAAGTAGATAAAGTTGAAAATATGAAACTACAGAACGCAAGAGCAAATTTTGTGTATTTATGATGTTATCTAACATGCTGTTAGTTAGCTAGATAACCTAGCCAATGCTAGGTGTGATCTAGTTTAAATTTCTTTTTTTAAATTGTAAACAGTTTTGCTATTGTTAAATGATAATGAAATTCAAGATTCCAGTCCTCAAAAAACAAATTATGTATCTGTACAAATGTATCAGGCTAGTTTTAATAACAATTAACTAGCCATCTAGCTAATGTTAGTGATAGTAGGCTATTTGAGAAGGCAGGAGAACATGGGTGTGTTTATGTATTATGGGTAAAGGGGTAAAGGTGTAATGATGTTTGTGGGTAATTTTAGTACTTCCTTTGAAACATTATTATTAACATTAACATATAAATATAGATGTTCAGAGGTAATTCTTTCATCAAAAGAGCTCAGACATTTTCTCGACACCTGCAGAATGCACACACCATCTGATAATTAGCACTGGGTAGTTTTGTCCTTGTTAACAGGAGACACTTTTGCACTTCAAAGACTGAAGTAATGAAAAGTATTACACCAAGCTTGCCGGGCCACATTCCAGTTTCACAGCGCTCTGTGGGTTGGGTCTGGTGTGACGATTCAGAAAGGATTAACCTGCAGAGATGAAACAAGGAGCATGGTGGGATATCCAGAGAAGAAGATGATAGAGGCATGAGTAAAATGGTATAACCAGGGAAATTGTTGGTGAGGGGGCCAGGAAGCGGTTGATGATTGACCGTGATGAACCTGGAAAGCTTTTTACAGACAGGAAGCATGTGTTGGTGGAAATGTTTTTAGTTGCACCTTTGTTGAACAAAGTTTTTTCCCAACCCAATATCTCATATCAATTTTAAGAATTATAAAATATGAGAGTGAGCAAACTTCTTTTTGGTCTATTTTCACTTTGGTTAATGATTTCCTACATTACCCACAATGCCATTCTACTACCTGCTGATAGTTATGTCAGTGGGATCTAGTCTTTGTTTTATCTCTACCTAAAGAGAGTGATGCAGCGGCGCTTTAGTCCTTCAGTCTGTCCAGTTCTGTCACCTCTTTATCTGTACACTCTGCTCAAACAGATCAGCTTCCAAAGCTTCATGTAACTTTCATGTTAATACCAGCATCAGTGCCATCGTGCTCGTCGTCTCCTAGATCGTTAACGAGCCAAACCGAGTTTCTGCCGTAACACATCTATGATGTATAGCTGCATTGCATTCTGGGACTTCGAATTCGACATTTGCACCAAATTCTCTACTGCTTCTATGATTGATTTCTCATGAATACGACATTGAACGTCACTAGAAAATGGTGAGTGAGAAAAGATCTTGCTCTTGTAGCTCACAGTTGCAAGTTAAAACAGTCGTGACATTTTATCTCACGACTGCAAGTTAATATTACTCAGTTGTGACATTTTATCCTACAAATGCCAGTTAATAATAAATACTTTTTACCTCACAATTGTATATATACTGATATCATAAAATTGTGACATTTTATCCTAGAAGTCTGAGTTAAAATTACACAATTGCAACTTTGTACCTCACAATTGCTATTTAATATCGCTCAATTTTGACTTTTTTCCTCAGAATTTTTACTTAATATCATCACTGAATATCATTGTAGTGGCAACTTTTTATCTCATAGTTGTGTTATCACAAAATTGTGAATTTTTATCCTACAATTGTAAGCAATTTCACACAACTGCGATATTTAACCTCAAAATTGCTAATTAGTTGAAAAATTCTAATTAGTTGAAGAAGTTTATGTAAGCTATTTAGCATATCTGGGACTGCTAAACATGAACATGTTCACTAACAATTACCTGAATATAAAATTCAGAATATTGGGAAAGTTTTTCATATTTAAGCTTGTGATCAGCACTGCTTAACTAGATTGTATTCATATTATTAAAATGATCTATGATCTGAGATTTCCTGGACTTTTTCAGTTGTGTCTAGACTACCGTTTTACTACAAGCACGGAGGGAAAAGAAACGAGCAATAGAAAATGTGGACTGAAAAAAATAAACTGAGTTCAGACAATGAGAAATGACTGGAGCATGTTCTGTACTTTGTTAACAGCAAATGAGCATCATACTGCGCTAACACACTCACGCTAACAGCCTTCCTGGTGTTTTCATCACAGACACTACTAAGTAAATAAAAGCAGACATAAAAATACCGTACCTACTGCTATGATCTACAGATAAAATGAATACGTCATGAGAAAAAGCATGACATTTAAGAGAAAAGGGGTTAGGTAGCTGCAATAACACACAGCTGTACGTGTGGCTTCCAACTGCGAAGCAAATGATTCCCCGCGTGTCAGAGAATTTCAGAAAGTGAAGCTGAACAAAATGTGTTTAAGTGGGTGGTTGGTTGGTTAGCGTTGCTTAAATAAACTCAATAAATGCTGTTTAAAATGTAAAATATGCACCATAAAAAATGTGCTGAGTTCGTGGAAAATAGGAAGTAAATAGCGTTGTTATGTTTCTGTTAATGGGAGTTTTGAATCGAAGAGTGGAGAAGAGAACACAAGAGAAGACGTTAGCTATATGGAATATAAGTGCACATTTCACTTTGTGGTAAAGAATCTCAGTCATGTGCATCACGCAGCACTCTGAACGAAGATTTCTCCCACATGCGAGCGGTTTCCGGGCATGTTTGGCATTTCTGCTTGACTCTCTGCACACATGCAGAGCAGGATGCTGTTGATTTTGTGGCTTGTAAACTTGAGGAAAATACTTGACGTTCATTGCAATTACTGATCATAAACGTTCCTTTGCGCAATATTTCTCAACATTAACTGTGCTGGAATTCTGTCTTAATGCCATGATTCACTTTTTTTTTTTTTTTTTTTTCCATCTGGTGCATATGTGTGGACTGAGACATGTTATCATGTTCATAATCATTATTTACGTTTCCATTTGGGTTTTCCATGGGTTTATCCAAAGTGACTTAGAAGTGAGGCAAAACACAATCCAAGCTCAGAACTCTTAAAGGAGCCAAAGAACTAAAGTTGACCAGAAGCAGGTGCAGGACAGTTAAAGGTGTCTTAACATGTTAAACACATCAAGCAATTTATTATTCTACAATATTTTTTTAACCAGTTTAAAATCATGTTTATGGAAGCTTATGAGTACAACATTAAATGATTTAAATATTAGGATTAAAATGATTAAAATATTGTGCAGATTTATTTCATAATTGTGACCATTTATCTCACAATTGCTAGTTAATATCATGCAACTGTGAAAATCAGTGCTATAATTCTGAATTGATGTCATGTAATAGTAACTTTTTATCCTACGATTGCAAGTTATCATGCACAATCACACAATCGCCAACTTTTTTGATCGATATTAAGTTAATATCAATCAATTGTGACTTTCATCCTAAGACTGCAAGTTAATAACATACTTTTTACCTCACAATTTTGAGTTAATATCATGAAATTGTGACTTTTTATCCTTTAAGTGAGTTAAAAACTATTTTTTACCTCACAATTGTGAGTTAATATCATGAGATTGTGACTTTTTATCCTTTAAGTGAGTTAAAAACTATTTTTTACCTCACAATTGTGAGTTAATATCATGAAATTGTGACTTTTTATCCTTTAAGTGAGTTAAAAACTATTTTTTTACCTCACAATTTTGAGTTAATATCATGAAATTGTGACTTTTTATCCTTTAAGTGAGTTAAAAACTATTTTTTACCTCACAATTGTGAGTTAATATCATGAGATTGTGACTTTTTATCCTTTAAGTGAGTTAAAAACTATTTTTTACCTCACAATTGTGAGTTAATATCATGAAATTGTGACTTTTTATCCTTTAAGTGAGTTAAAAACTATTTTTTACCTCACAAATTTGAGTTAATATCATGAAATTGTGACTTTTTATCCTATAAGTGAGTTAAAAACTATTTTTTACCTCACAATTTTGAGTTAATATCATGAAATTGTGACTTTTTATCCTTTAAGTGAGTTAAAAAAAAAAATTACCTAACAATTGTGAGTTAATATCATGAAATTGTGACTTTTTATCCTTTAAGTGAGTTTTGTTTTTTTTTTTTACCCCACAATTGTGAGTTAATATCATGAAATTGTGACTTTTTATCCTTTAAGTGAGTTAATATTAATTTTTTTTAGCTCACAATTTTTCACAACTTTTTACATTACAGTTGTGTTATCACAAAATTGGGAACTTTTTATCGTAGAATTTTAAGTTAATCACACAATTGTGACATTTTACCTCAAACCTTTTAATATCACATAATTGAAACTCTTTACCTCACAACTGCTAATTAATACCACGCAATTGCAAAAATCAATCCTATAATTCTGAACTAATGTCGTGTAATAGCAACTTTTTATCCTACGGTTGCAAGTTATCATGCACAATCACACAATCGGCAACTTTTACCTCACAACTGCAAGTTAATATCAATCAACTGTGACTTTCATCCTACAACTGCAAGTTAATAACATACTTTTTACCTCACAAATGTGAATTAATATCATGAAATTGTGACTTTTTAATCCTACAACCAAGTTAATATTAATTTTCTTTAGCTCACAATTTTGACTGAATATCACTCAGTTGCAACTTTATACCTTACAGTTGTGTTATGACAAAATTGGGACGTTTTATAGTAGGATTTTAAGTTAATCACACAATTGTGACATTTTATCTCAAACTTGTTAATATAGCACAATTTAAACTTTTTACCTCACAACTGCTAATTAATACCACGCAATTGCAACTTTTTCATCCTAAAATATGCGAATTTATATCACTCAAGTGCACGTTTTTAACCTAAAATTGCAAGTTAATGCCATACAATTGCAAGTTTTTATCGCTTACTTGCAAGTTGTTATACAATTGTAACTTTTTACCTCATGCTTGTGAGGTAAATAAATATCATGCAGGTACTCTGTTTATTCTAAATTGTGAGTTAATATTACACAACTGTGACTTTTTTCCTTCAGTTGCAAGTTAATATGATAAAATTGCATCTTTGACCTCACAGTTGCAAGTTAATATGACACAACTGCAACTTTTTATCTTACAATTGTGAGTTCATAAGACCTAATCATGGTTATTGTAAGTAATTGGAACATGCCGCTCTCTAAAGCCAACTATAATCATATTTGTCATAAAAGATCACATGTTGTGACATACCAAGAGTCAAATCCATGCAGCTGCCTGTGAAATGATCATCATTGTGTGTGTGTGTGTGTGTGTGTGTGAGAGAGAGATAAAGCTATGAATGAAGATGATGAGCTGCTGATGAAGCAATGAGCTCTGACAAGCACAGCCGTCAAGGTGTTTGCGGTCTTGTGTGTGTGTGTGTGTGTGTGTGTGTGTGTGAAAAAGAGAGAGAAGTAGATATATTAACTGTGTTTGTTGTGGATTTGTGTTTGGGATTTGGCTACATTATTTGGGTGAGTTATGACAGGTGTGCACCACATGAGTCTCTCTGTCTCTCTCTCTGTGTGTCTCTCTCTCTCTCTCTCTCTCTCTCTCTCTCTCTCTCTCTGTCCCTCTCGCTCCAGTGGTGATGATGATGATGAAGATATCACTTTAAAGAACAATCTCCATAATATTTCATGCTCACTCAGCACCCGGGGGCTGCAGGCCAACTGCTCTATCAATTGATTTGATTCACTGCTGGAGCTTCTACCCTCTACTACACACACACACACACACACACACACACACACACACACAATATTTCAAATAAATGACATGATAAAAATGATATCCGCATCAACACGTGAGGTGTAAATGAAAGGTGTGGATGAAGAAAGCAGGGCGACGCATTACTCCACTCAACAGGATGAGTTTTATCTCTCACACTTCATTCTATTTCTCATTTCTTTCATTTTTGATAATGTGAGAAATGAACCAAGGAAAAAGAAATGTACACACACACACACACACACACACACACACACACACACACACACACACACAGAGAGAGAGAGAGAAATATTTATAGCTATTTAAAAGGACCTTTCTCTTATTTGTAAAATAATTGATTTTTTAGCTATTCTACTCTGGTCTATTATATTCTATTATGTACTGTTCTATTATATTCTATTATATACTACTGTATTCTATTCTGTTCTATTCATATATATATATATATATATATATATATATATATATATATATATATATATATATATATATATATATATATATTACTCTGTTGTGACTTATTCTATTCTATTCTTTTCTATTCTGATGTACACAACCTCTTTATATATAACTCTATTGTTATGTATTCTACTATTCTATTCTGTTCTATTCTATTCTATTACGCATCCCACCCTATACTGTCTCATTCTATTGTGTTGTGCTTGTATATATAGAACTCTATTCTATTATGCTATATTCTACCCTGTGCTATGCTATGTGTATTATGATATATTCTACGTTATATGGTTTAATTCTATTCTAATCTAGTATATATTTACCCATGGCTACTCTATTGTATTATTCTACTCTACTCTATTGTGTGTTCTACCTTCTTCTATTCTATTTCATGATTTCTTTTTATTGTTATAGTCTACCCTATTCTATTTTGTTCTATTATATTCTAGTTCTGTTGTGATATTACCATGTTCTATTCTATTGTCATGTTCTCCATTCTATCCTAGTCTATTCTATTATAATATATTCTGCCCTTGGCTTCTTTGTTTTATTGTGTTTTACTCGTCTGTGGTATTCTATTCTATCCTTGTTCTATTTTATTGTTATGCATTCCACCATATTCTGTGCCGTTCTATTTTTATATTTTTCAACTCTTCTGTTCTTTTTTTACTAAGATGTATTCAACCCTTTCCTTTTCTACTCAACTCTATAAAGCTTTATATTCTACCTTATTCTATTCTATTGTTGTGAATTCTTTTATAATCAATTGCTGTGGATTCTACCATATTCTGTACCGTTTTTTAATAATATATGTAAACCTATTGTATTCTATTCTATTATGATATAGTTTTACACTATTCTATTTTCTTCTATTCTATTCTATTTGATATATTTAATTGGTATGTTATATTGGTATGTAATTCCAGTATATTATTTAAAGCTATTCCATTCTATGATACTCTATTTTGTCCTGTATGTCTACCCTATTTTATTCTGTTTTATTCTGTTATTCCTCACAGGGTGTTTAGGCCACAGAGAACACTTCCATATGACAGCAGTGCAATGTGTCTGTGTGTGCATGTGTTTGTGTGTGTGTGGTGAGGGGTATAAAGAGCTATGATTAATCACACAGCTGATGACGGATCGTGTGAGGATGAAGAATCTGTCAGACACTCATATGACTAATGAACAACATAATAATGGAAACATACATCACTTAATGTGTGAGCTTCAGGGGGGGTCAAAGGAAGGCCTCACTGCTGAATGCCCTACTAATGAGTCCACTGGAGACTGTCCCTACTCACACAAACAGACAGACAGAGAGAGAGAGAGAGAGAGAGAGAGAGAGAGAGAGAGAGAGACTTTAGCAGGATTAGGTGTCTGTTAAAGAGATCTCCTTTCAGAACCACACTTATCATCGTTGTAGTGTGTATTCATTAAGCCTAATCCAACCAACTTCCCCGAATGAAAACAGATTGAACTCTGATTCTCTGGAGCTCAAATCTTCTCTAATTCCAGACTGCTGGGACTACGGCTGCTCCTAAGGCCATACAGACTTCATATAAATCCATAATGAACTTTTTCACACTATCTGTTGTTACCCAGATGAGGATGGGTTCCCTTCTGAGTCGGGTTCCTCTCAAGGTTTCTTCCTCTTAAAACATCTTAGGGAGTTTTTCCTTGCCACCGTCGCCACTCAGTGGCTTACTCAGTTGGGATAAATTTGCACCTTTAATATCTGTATACCATGTTGATATTTCTGTAAAGCTGCTTTGAGACAATGTCTATTGTAAAAAGCGCTATACAAATAAAATAAATAAATAATAATAATAAATGATTCTAAACTGGTTTTACATACTGGATTATTAAAGTATTAAATTTCATCTGTTTTCCAGGTTCTCTCAGTATGAATACCACCATTGAAAGCAGCTGTATAAAGCGAAACACATTCTGACAGTATACTCTGGAAAATGCTGGCCAGACTCCTTATAAGGCTGTGCCCTGACTTCCTGGTTTAGACCGTAATATTGCTCCTCATTATTACTATTGTTTATGTTTCTTTCTTCAGAAAAGAACAGGAAGGCCACATCAGTCTGGACCAAACAGAATGTATTTATAATATTTACGCAGCACTGGACTCTGTAAATGGACATGGGATGAAGTCTAGCATCTTTGTAGTCGCTTTATGTGGATGCAGTGACCACTGGAGGTGCTTTCAATTTGATTTTATATCAGAACTGCAAAATATTGGCGTGCCTGTTAGAGTTAGAGTTAGAGCACTATGAAGTCCTATCAGCAAAAGAGAAATGATGTATTCTATTCTATTCTATTCTATTCTATTCTATTCTATTCTGGTGTGTTCTGTTCCCTTGTGATGTATTATATTATTTCTGTTCTGTTCTTTTGTGGTGTATTCTATTCTATTCTATTCTGTTCTATTCTATTCTATTGTGATGTGTTCTGTTCCCTTGTGATGTGTTATATTCTATCCTGTTATGTTCTTTTGTGATGTATTCTATTCTATTCTATTCTATTCTGTTCTATGGTGATGTGTTATATTCTATCCTGTTCTGTTCTTTTGTGATGTATTCTATTCTATTCTATTCTGTTCTATGGTGATGTGTTATATTCTATCCTGTTCTGTTCTTTTGTGATGTATTCTATTCTATTCTATTCTATTCTATTGTGATGTGTTCTGTTCCCTTGTGATGTGTTATATTCTATCCTGTTCTGTTCTTTTGTGATGTATTCTATTCTATTCTATTCTATTCTGTTCTATGGTGATGTGTTATATTCTATCCTGTTCTGTTCTTTTGTGATGTATTCTATTCTATTCTATTCTGTTCTATGGTGATGTGTTATATTCTATCCTGTTCTGTTCTTTTGTGATGTATTCTATTCTATTCTATTCTATTCTATTGTGATGTGTTCTGTTCCCTTGTGATGTGTTATATTCTATCCTGATCTGTTCTTTTGTGATGTATTCTATTCTATTCCATTCTATTCTATTCTATTGTGATGTGTTCTGTTCCCTTGTGATGTGTTATATTCTATCCTGTTCTGTTCTTTTGTGATGTATTCTATTCTATTCTATTCTATTCTATTCTATTGTGATGTGTTCTGTTCCCTTGTGATGTACTCTATTCTGGTCTATGTTTTATTCTAATTTGATGTGTTCCATTCCATTCTATTGTGATGTACTCTACTCTGTTCTATAGAAATGTATTATATTCTTTCATACTCTCTTCCATTGTAATGTGATGTATTCAGTTCTATCGTGATGTATTTATTCCATGACATTCTATTGTGGTGTATTTATTTTTACACCACTCTATTATGATGCATTCTATTCTAGTCTGTTCTGTTCTATTGTATTCTACTCCATTCTCCTCTGTTCTATTCTATCCCATTACATTGTGATGCACTTTATTCTGTTCACATTGTAGTCTATTCCGATCCACTCCATTTTATTGTGATACATATCGTATTCTATCTTGTATTCTAGTCTATTGTGATGTACTCTACTCTCTTTGGTTTCATTCTACTGTGATGTATTCTATTCCGTTCCATTCTATTCTATTCTATTTCATTCTAGTCTGATCTATTTCAGTCTTTTGTGATATTTTATATTATACTGTACTCCATTCTATCGTGATGTATTCTATTCACATCTGTTTTATTGTGATGTATTCTATCGTGCTCTGCTTTGTTTTACTGTGACATATTCTATTCTGTTCTACTCTGTTCTCTTCTACTCCATTCTACATGACATGTACTCTACTCTGTTCTGTTCTATTGTAACATATCCTATTCTATTCTAAAGTTAATTCATCTAATTGTTAGGATTGTGTGATTATGACCTTTTAATTGGTCTGTCAGTGTTTATAACATCTTAAGAAAAGCTGAACTTGGCTTTTTAAAATGTTTTACCATCACAGAACAACTGTGTATGTTATTACAGGTCTTCTTACAGAATTTGTCTTAGCCCAAACTTTTCATATTAGTTAAATGATTCATCAATCATGCATTCCATGTGCAATGTTCTTATCATTATTTACGTGTCAGATTCTATAAGCTTTTGTAAAAGTACTGGTCCAGTGTTGACAGTCAGCTGCGATGTCTGCCACGCTTGACCTTATTGATTCCCAGCATTAGCCGACAGACACCATTTACACCACAGATGAGACCCCTGTCTTTCTCTTTCTCTAAATTTCTGTCTCTCAGTCATGGTTATTATTCCAATTACTGATATCAGAGCAACATTTCACTCGTTTGGTTCTCCTCTGCAACAGCTCTAACAGATCAATACATTTGATCAGTCTGAGGTCCTATTGGGAAAGATTCCCAGAGGGCAATCTCACTGCTGCAGCTTAAGCAGTGCAGAATGAAAGTACTGATATAACAGATATATTAATCTGCATAAGACTTTCTATGAATCCTGTATTCATAATGTATTAAAAATACATTTTTTATGTGTTTTACAGCATACATAATACCTTATATTGTCTGGTATAAGCCTGCATAAATACTCAAGTGTGGTTATAATTACATGGATGACAATTTATAAAGCATGTCAGCTTACAAAACACATTGTTATATTTGTTCATAAGAACATTACAGATAATTAGTGTAGTATTGTTGTAATGCATTTTAACTGAGCCTACGCTATGTTATATATCATATATTATGTCTGTACTACAGGTTATAATCCTTTACACATACACAATAGGTTTCCAATTTTTGTAAAAAATATATAACACATAATAGAACATTATACCATGTCATTACAGGTTACAGAAGTAACCAAAGGTATATGTTATGATGCATAACTTTCTGTATAAATACTATACCAGAATCTGGCTTAGTTTTTGGATGAGAGTAGAGGTTTTTTTTCTTGAAACCCTTCCAAACAACTTGTGGTGATGTAGATGACTTCAGATTGTAGTTTTGGAGACGTTCTGACCCCAAGATGCAACTAACCTCTGAAATTCTCCAGCTGTGATCCTTGGAGATTTTTTGGCCACTCGAACCGTCCTCTTCACAGTGTGTTGAGACGATATAGACACACGTCTAATTCCAGGTTGATTCATAACATTTCCAATTCACTGGAACTTCTTAATTATTGCCCTGATGGTGTTATCCTGCATATAAGTCATATAAGCATACTTAATAAACTCTTATGGCCATTTTTGTATACTTTAGGAAGAGTTCAATTCTGTAGTTGAATACAAATTGAGAGACCAAATGTGTATGTTATAATGCATTATAACCTGATGTACAGAACTATACCAGAACACCTCCTATGGTGCATTAAGTCATTAATGACTGCAATGTTCTTATTATCAAATGCTATGCTGTGTATATAACAATAGAGGCTTATGTATTATAAATTAGGTAGGTATTACAAATGCCCATAAACATGTTTCAGTATTATGTAGGCTATATGTGAGGTTACAGGCAAATAATTAATGACAATGAATAGTTAATGCCCTTGATGGTCAATTTAAAAAGTCTACTGTGTCGAATAGAGGTGAAAACCAACCTGAAAGCGTTTGCCACGACAGAACAGTGTGTGAACATAAGTGTGTGTTTTTCTGTATCTCATTGCTCCGTCTGACCTCACTGCTTACAGAGTTCTTCCCAAAAGGCTAGTCTTTTTCTTCCGCCCCCAAAATTTCCCACAAAAACTCTCAACAGCGAGACGTAGCGATGGACAATGTCTGTGCCTGCATGACCTGAGCGCCCAATAGAGATTAAACTTTGCATTTCAATCTCTGTTGTTGTGGCGGAGGTAATTTGATTGATAGGCTGTTTATCATTCAGCTGGGACTGACACTCATTTGGGCCTGGAGGGCATACATCCCTGTGTGTGTTTGTATGTGTGTGTGTGTGTGTGTGTGTGTGAGAGAGAGAGAGAGAGAGAGAGAGAGAGAGAGAGAGAGAGAGAGAGAGAGAGAGAGAGAGAGAGAGAGGGTGCATTTTATCCAATCTTTTGCCCCCTGGTTCACATTTAGCTGACCCCTCTGGGTCATCCCAACTTAAGTAAGAGTGAAAGTGTGTTAAACATGTACACAGAGCCCACAGCTGCAGCAGCACTCCTCTCCTCCTCCTCCTCCTCCTCCTCCTCTTTCTCCTCTTTCTCCTCTCCAAGCTGACTTTGATGCTTTAGCAATCCATACATATTGATTTGGAGCGATAATAAACAATTTGATTAGCCTCCTTCTATAGGCTGCCACTTCAATCTATCACAAGGGTCCAGCCAAGTGGAAGACGAGGCGAAGAGGAGGGAGAGCAAGCGAACAAGATAGACAGACAGAGAGGAAAGGAGAGCGATTGAGGAAGGGGAAGGGTGGACCACAGAAAAAGGGGATCCTGGCATGATTATGTGTCAGGGTGTTCTGAATTGGACAGGACAGCTGAGCTGCCTGCTTATTAACTCCCTCAGAAAATTCTCGGGGCTCTGGCGAGCACGCCGCAGCGCTACCATCTGGATCGATAAGCAATCTCCGCTGTGTACTGAGCAACTGCAACATTCATTTGTCTTCCACTATCCACCCCTCTCTGTCTCTATCTCTCTCCTTCTCCCACTCTGTCCTCACCGGACAAGGCACCTGAACGGGCGAAAAAAGCAACCTTTAATTTCTCTCCACCTTTCAATTCAATTTTTCAGTTTGGTTATCCCTACACACGCTCACTCTCAGTCCATCTTTTCCCCATTCTTTCTCTCTCTCACTCTGTCTCAAGCTTCGTCACGTTTCCGCAGGCTCTGTCACTTTCGAGATAATAACCCCGAGAGTGAGAGAACAACTGCCTCGATCCATCTTATCACTCTGACCCTTTTCTTCTGTTCCTAAGACTATAGAGAGAGAAAAGAAGGACAGCTAAAGAGCATCTTTGGTAAGATCCTACAGTGGAAAGTGTTTATTAACCATATGAATTAGCATTAGTATTTGGAATGCTTATTATGTTGAAAAAGCAAGGAAGCGGTGAACATACAGTAAGTTACAAAAGTCACGAATGCGTAATTACAGAACAACAACCAAGACTGATATTTCTATAGGAATTCCTTAATTAGTAAATTCTATAAATACTACAGATGCAGCTAGCTAACAACAAGCGAAAGGTGAACTTGTGTTTGCTTTCTATCTAACGTTGTATTTAGATAATGTCTTCCTAACTAGCATACAGTATCCCAGCTAGCACATGTTGCTAATTGTAGCTTGTATGCTAATTAGGAAGATGCAGGCACAACATTTATCCATCCATTTCCCATGCCGCTTATCCTACACAGGGTTGTGGGTGGAGCCTGGAGCTTATACCAGGGAACTCGGGGCACAAGGTGGGGGAAACCCTGGACAGGGTGTCAACGCATCATAGGGCACAATCACAAACACATTCATACACTACAGACAAATGGAAATGCCAATCAGCCTACAGCACATGTCTTTGGACTGGAGGAGGAAACCGGAGTGCCTGGAGGAAACTCCCAAAGCATGGGGAGAACATGCAAACTCCTCACACGCAGGGTGGAGGTGGGATTCGAACCCCCTACCCTGGAGGTGCCAGGCAAGCATGCTAACCTCTAACGTCCTGGAGCCAAAGTCTATTTCCTTGGTTGTTAAGTTGGGTCACACTATACAATGTTGTACAGACATTGGGCCAACATTGGCAAAAGGCTCACTTTTCATAACAACTCTGCCAGTGTTGGGCCAACGATGGCCCAGCTTGAGTTGACATTGGCATGGTGGATATAAAGGTGAGGCCGTGGCCTCTATGGGCCCTGGTGGTTGAACAGATGAAATAACATTGAGCAAATGTTGGTACCAAATGCCGCCAAGGAGCTTTTAAAGGTGGTTGAAAGTTTATCAGCTCTGGCGGCCCAACATCGGCCTTGCTAAGTTTATGTCAGTTAATTACAGGAGGAAAGGTCTGTGAAGGGAACTTGAGCTCAAGCTGTTTAATACATTCTGAAAGTAGTGATTCAAAAATAATCACCAGACATTTTCTATCACTGGGTTGAAATGACATTAAACTCATGTTTGGCTCAACATAGCAGATGAAATAAAAAGCTGTGCAGACGTCTTCCCTGTTTGAGAATGAGCTATAAAAAAGTGATGTGCAGACAACTGTGTGATATCTGGGATCTGTTTCAGGGCTGCCACTGTGCCAAGTTCTAAGTTTAAATTTTCTGAGCCATCTAACATGTAACTAGCTACGACAGAGTGAAAATCCGTTTAATCTAGTGAGCTAACTTTTATTCAATTCATTTTTGTGTTCCACAAAACTGGTTTAGATTTTTTTTAACTACAATTCAATTCAATTCCATTTTATTTGTATAACGTGTTTAACAATGGACATTGTCTCAAAGCAGCTGTACAGTAATATATAAACACAGGATAGAGATTTTAAGTGTGTGAATTTATCCCTATTGAGCGAGCCGGTGACGAGGAAAAACTCCCTAAGACAATATGAGGAAGAAACCTCGAGAGGAACCAGACTCAGAAGGGAACCCGTCCTCATTTGGGTAACGACGGATAGGGTGAAAGTAAAGGAAAGTTCATTATGGTTTTATATGAAGTCTGTTTGTTGAACTAATCCACTGTTCACTAAAGGAGACCTGAGTGTAAAACTGCATGTGGTAATCGCAGTCCCAAGGACATCGCAGCAACCGTAGTCCCAGCAACCACAGCGAGAACGTCCATGTGGAACTGAGGTCCAAAACCATTTCCATGGTATGTCAAGCGGTACCATCCTCAGCAATCGCCAGGCTGTAGCCTCCAGTTGATGAGAGCTCCATCCAGAGATGGATCGGGCAGGTCCGGAGAGCAGAAAGGGTCAGGATCACTGGCATCTCTAAATCATAAAATCATGTGTAGCTCAACAGAAGGAGAGACGGAGAGGGCGGTAAAGAGAGAGAGAGAGATTATAATGTATGCTTACTCTCCTGTAATGGATAACACTGTGTACTTTGCATAAAGGAAAGTCTATTCATGGTAAGCTTGAGTAAACAAATACGTTTTCATCCTAGACTTAAACACAGACTGTGTCTGAGTCCCGAACACTAACTGGAAGGCTGTTCCATAACTGTGGGACTTTATAAGAGAAAGCTTACAAACTACAATAAATCTGCAATCCTGCCAAGACAGGAAACTCTTAATCTCGGTGCTTTTTCTTATCTTGGTCTTGACCATTAAAGTCTTGAATAAAGTAGACAAGCTCCTTATCATCTATTCTCAGCCGTTGGATAAGAAGACATGATGTAATTTCTTACTTTTTAAAAAAAATTCAATAAATGTACAAAATGATCAGTTTGATTCAATTTGACGGCCTTTTTTTTGTTGTTGTTAGAGAGTCTTGCTCATGTTCCCACCTCATAACACGTGTACCGGTTATCTTTTCCATTTGTTTATGTCCATTTCGATGGTGTGTCCTTTTTTATTCTTCGAAAAAAGCAATAAAACATACCGTCTACAAAACATTTCAATACAACACTGATGCTAGTTTGATTTATAGACTTTTTTTTCCGGAATATTCTGGAAATTAGCTGGTGTTGGACATTGTTATGTCCTATACAGGTTAATGCTCTGTGTTTCAAAACTCCAGCACTACTTGGCAGTCTTATACTTTGCCATTCGAGTCTGAAAAAGAGAGAATAAGTGCTTGTTAATGCAGCGTTTGGCTGCGGCGCAGTTCTCCCTGACTCCACCATGCCTCTCTGAAGATGGATTTCCATACAGATTGTGTTTGCAGATTGGCCGAGCCGATCGCTTTGAGTGATTCTGGAGGCTATCGATCGGACGGATGGATCTATTGACAGGCAGGACAGCTGAAGAGGGAGGCTGTGGTAGCACACGCAGCACGCAGAAAGCCAGTCAAGCGAAAGAATGACAGACAATGAGGCATGTACGCTTCAACGTTCTTCGGGAGGAAAGGAAAGGATGCTGCATCATATCGCTTATAAAACAGAGAGATTCAGGTTTATTTGAATTCAGGTTTCGACTTGTAGTATGGGTTTGATTTTGGGTCAAAGTAACAGTCGGGAAAAATAATCAAGCTTAAGTAAGTTTGTAAATCCAGCCGTCCATCCATCCATCTTCTAGACTGTTTAATCCTTTTCAGGGTCACGGGGAACCTGGAGCCTATCCCAGGGAGCATCGGGCACGAGGCGGGGTACACCCTGGTCAGGGTGCCAATAAGTTCGTAAATAAATACATAAATATATAGCTGTTACAAATATCAGCAATTAAATCTTATATATAATATAAACGATATTCTGTCCACTCTTTCTCTCTGTTCGTATTACTATTCATTTGTTTATTCATTTGTTTGTTTCACTTTATGAAAATATTTCACTTATGATGTTTGGCCCATTTTTCATACGTGGGAGGATCTAAGTAGAAGGCGTGCATCGTAAATGTTTATTGTACAACAGTCATTTGGACTGACAAGTCCTCTGACCCTTAGCCACGCCCACTCACTGAAACGTGGCATAACATCCACAGATATACGTATACTACTATACTATATGTACTGTTCTTTGTGACCATTATAGTTCACATAGGTGTTAATGTACAGTATTATTCACATTATCTTAAAGGTTAGCGTTATAGTTGTTAATGCATACAGTATGTCTAGAATTTACAAAACACGAAATGACGTTTGGGCTTGGTACATTCGCTAAAATCACATATCAATAAAAGACTCTGATACATCGATACGATCTTATAAGTCTTTTCCATTTGTGTTCTCATTATAGCGCTAAACTCATCGCAGCAGCAGCATCTATGTTCACAGATCATTAAAATATCTGCACTTGTATTCCAGTGGGGGTTTTTTTTATTATTATTATTTTGGAGAAAATAAATGTGAACACTTGCAACCACATCTTCACCATTTCCTGCAGGAAAAGCAGAAATGTGCATGCAACATGGAACACATGGTCTTGGCACACGGCACATTCACGAGTCTCACACACCCGGCATACTAAAACCACAATACATATCGCCACAGGCATAGGATATGAAGCAGACAAAACAGGAAGTTCATTATAAATAAGCTTTTAATCAGTTCAAAATGCCAGCAGTGAGTAAGTGTGTGTGTGTGTGTGTGTGTGTGTGTGTGTGTGTGTATGCATCTGTGTGTGAGTAGATTACACTATACACCCCCAAATTTCCCACATTATTGAAGTGCTGATGGATAATAATGACTCTCAGCTATTTTTGGCTTATGGTTTGAATATCCAAACTATCGTAATACAATAAAAATAGCATGTGCTTCAATAGATAGCAAGGATTTAACCTTCCACCGCCCCCCCACACCCCCCTCTAATAAATCTTATAATAAGCAAGATTACATTCTGCCTTTATTGGGCTTATAAGTGTGTTTTATTCTGCAGATCTACTGAGCTTTTAACGTCAGCAGTTCTGACAGTGGTTCAGCTCCGATTCAAATCACAGATTTACATTAATACACCTGTTCCGATAAGTTACTGTTTCCATAGTAACAATTTATAGGGCGTGTATGGCGAGGACTCCAAATAATCTAAAGCATTTAACAAACGGGTTAAAAAAAAAAAAAAGTGTGTCGTTATTTAACAAAGAAAAACATATCATATGAGATGTTTATGGAACGTCCGTGGAAGGAGTCTCCAGCGTCAGGACTCTGTAACAGTTTTTGAGAGTCTTCAGGACAGACGAGCTAGCATTTTGCGGTCAAGCTACATTCTTTGTTTGTCGTATTAACGTCAAGAGAGGAATAAAAGATAGACTGGCGAGGGAACGACGGTTTATGACTGCTCTAACGTAGGATAATAATATAATAGGATATGAGTGATAATAGGAACTTGTTTCCTAGGCATTCATGAACAGTAAATGTAAATATAGATAGATTTTTAAAAAAATAATAATAATAATTCAACAGCGTCCTTAATTAATAAATTAAAAACGGTCATTCTTTGCAAATTGCTGTGATGTAAATGAAACATTCCTGAATGTGAATTTATAGTAAAGCATCAGGCTGCATCACATTTCCTGGTGTTGGATTATTTTCCTCTAACAGGATGCCCTCAAGTGTGCTATTCCTTACATAATTAGTATGATGCAATCTGGCATAAAAGTCTTTATTATACAGTATTTTCCACTTTCCAGATGGTGCTGATCTTCCAACACTTCCCCCTATATATCATTAACTCTTCCCTTCTATCTAACGGTAACTCTATCCATCGCTTGCTTTTTTTTTTTTTTCTTTTTTTTTCATTAAGCCTTTCCCTTCTTGTCTTTTTTTCCCTTCCTTCCAAGGTCATTTGTAGACTGGAATCTATAAACCTTTGCATGGCCAAAGTTATATGAATTCTTACTTTTTAACAACCGAGTTAAAACATTCCCATTTCAGACCCGCCGGTTTAAAATGATCCCACAATCAGGACCGAAGAGGATGAAATTACAGAGTAATTACTCTCTCCTTTCTCACTCTGGGACGTCACATTCAGCGCTCTTGAAGTCGAAGGTGTTTGTATCTGCTGATTTTGCTCGTACAAAGTGTCCTTTTGTGCTGAAGTATTTCACTGAAACATGACCCTGAGCGATTAGTCAGAGCGTCAGACCTCCATCGTGTAATTCTTCATGTGGATGGGTGTATAACTACACCCTAAGGCTCAGAGAAGATATATATGAGACACACACACACACACACACACACACACACAGACAGTGATGGTAATGTGAGGCTAGCCGAGCTGCCCCCTGAGGTTGCTCACCCCATCGTCTTCCTTAATAAAAATCACCACCCGTCATCCACACCTCATATCACACACACACACACACACACAGAACTCAAACATGCCATTGTGGTCTGTCCCTGCAGTCTAGTGACATGTTACCCTGTCGGTTTGCCGCACAGCACTTTTCTCCCCCCCGTGGCACTCCGACAGCTTGATCCTAAGCAGATCCGACTGCATGTGATTTGTCTGATTCTTGCACACCTGTCTGGCTGCTATAATTAGCATCCATGACACCTGCTGCCTGATGTTAAAAGTGCAAGGCAAAGTTTAGGCCGGAGTGCAGAGTGAGATACAACCTGAAGCAAAAACACAGCTGACAAATACATTACCAGGATCAGCAGTGATATCTCAAGCCCTTTAACACTTAATAAACTGCATGATTTTGCAGCCCGAGATGGAATAAATGTAATGAAATAAACACGAATTACAATAAGACTTCTAGATAGATAGATAGATAGATAGATAGATCACTTTATTAATCCCAGACTGAAATTCCCAGATTACTGCACCAAACCCAAAAGTAGAGTAGACTGTAAATCCTATTTAACTAGTAGACTGTATGTTCTAGTGCACATGGTGGTTTAGCGGTTAGCACATTCGCCTCACACCTCCAGGGTCGGGGGTTTGATTCCCACGATCCTGTGTGTGAGAAGTTTGCATGTTCTCCCCGTGCTGTGGGGGTTTCCTCTGGGTACTCCGGTTTCCTCCCTAAGACATGCATGGTAGGCTGATTGGCATGTCCAAAGTGCCCGTAGTGTATGAATGTGTATGTGATTGTGCCCAGGATTGGCACCCTGTCCAGGGTGTACCCCGCCTTGTTCCCCATGCTCCCTGGGATCGGCTCCAGGTTCCCCGTGACCCTGAAGGATAAACGATACGATGAATGGATGGACTATGTGTTCTACTGCATAAAAATTGCCCCTATCATATTACTCTAACGTGAAGTCATATTCCTGAAGTCAGCATTTTAAATCCCCAGATTTTTTATTTTTTTATTAAATTAAAGGAAATTGCTTTCATACAAAGCAAAATCCCCAGTGTCAAATGAACACCTAGCATGTCGAATGATCTCTTTTGGTGTTCATTTGTGTCCAGTAGGACATGAATAAACACTGTAGGTGTTAATTCAACTCTGTGAGTTTGACTGTGTAGCAGAAACTGCTTTAAAATGTAGACTAGATACACCTGACAAAAATGAAAGCGCTACGCAAGAGAATCTGGCAACCTCAGAATCATGGGCTGTGTTTGGAATAAGCCTGCATAGAAAATCAACTTAAGTACCTGCGGAAACTGATTCTGAATCAGAACTTTCCCTGCATTCATATTCACGTAACTTTTCAACTTAATTCTGTATTCCAACGCTGAATACAGTCTGACGGTGGCAAAGCGTGGGTTCGAGTACTTGCTCATATGCTTTTGCTCATCCCTCTCCTGTATTCATGCACTTAGCCAACTAGCACATCATAACTTCTAGTTAAATTATGTCATCTACCACTTTTTTAATCTAGTTAATTAGGTTTCCCAGGCAACCATAACATGGGATTGGGAAGCGCATTGGGGAATTTCCTTACTTGTTCGACTTGCTAATGAATTTACGATAGATAATGTTTCACCTAATTAAATCTGTTTCGTATGAATCTACATATTGCTGAATCAGCGAATTACCTAAAATACCTGTCCTATCATCATCCTGCCCGTCAGTCAGGCCTGTTTACACCCCCAACACAAGTGCACTATTTACCAAACTTCAGCAAAAAAGGGATGAAATATCATCAGGCCCATGCAATATCAGACTCGTTCCCAAATTTTATACATATCCGAAATCCTTCACCTATTTAAACATCTATTTGACGTATGATTAAGTAAGTTTTACAAGTAGAACAATAAAATATCAAACGTTCCCAAGCTCTGGGGAAATGCTTGCATTTGGTCTATTCAGTGCAATTTGTTAATGTGTTGTTTGTTGCATTAAAGTTGCGTTTAAGCAAATAAAAGACAGGCCATTGATTTCCTGCTCAGTTCTGCTCCTCGAGAAAGTGCACATGTAGGCAACGAATTAGAATTCGTTTGATGGCTTTATGGATTGAAATATGCCACAAATTTGATTGAGGGCGATTTGCTCGTCTGGACCGGATCCATCCGGCCTCTTCCTCCTTATTGTGCTTCCTGATTGATTTTTAAGTTAGGAGCAGGCGAGTGCCGCCCAATCAAGAGCCACCAACATCGTGCAGATTAGACAATTTGCGGTAATCAATGAAAATATTCCCTGATTTGCGAGAGCTCAATCCGAGCCATAAATCACAGGTGCAATGCATGAGTTAGTTAGCAGTAAAACAAGCGACCACAGTCAGAACGGACTAGCAGGGGTGAATTAGGGGGGCGGGAGAGGAAGTAGTGTGAGAGACGATACTGAAGTGTGTGTGTATGTGTGTGAGAGAGAGAGAGAGAGAGAGAGAGAGAGAGGAGGTAATGAGACTGAAATACTGGTCTCTCTTCCTCTTACCCCCTCCAACAGCATGCCTGTCAACTACTAATGGGCCAGCGCGAGGGGTAGCATTTTTCATCCAGCTTCCGGACACATATTTATTCATTTATTTATTGCCTTGATGCGGGATCATCTTTTATAACGTTAAGCACCTCGTCCTCCCCTCGAGTCACGTATTGACAACAGAGGCTTGAATTTATCCTCAGGAAATAATGCAGTCACTTAATGGAATGTCATATTCATTCATTAATAAAGTGCATACTGGAGATATTAATATATCTAGATGGAATACATTACTGCGGATTTGAGAACTCCGCAAAACATCAGGCTGAAAGTTCCTTTTTGTTTTCCTTTTTTTTTTTTCCTTTTTTTTTTTTCCCGAGAAAATGGACTGCTATGCATCTCACTTGTTTGGTTCAGAGAAAAAGATGGCCATCTTTCTACCCCTCCTACTTTCTCATCCAACACACACACACACACTGATACACACCTGGCCGATGCTCTTGGCAGGTGGTTGCTCTTTGTGTCATTGTAATGGCCCTGGCTAGACTGATGATCCTGCCAGCAACCTCTACAAGTGCATTTGATTCTATCACAACCCCCCTCACACACACAAACACACACACACACACACACACACACACACACACATGAACACACTCACAAACTGGGGTTGGTCTGTTTTTATCAAAGAAATTACCTAAAGTGCTTGTTATTTCATCATCCCGCCTGTCAACAGGACCTATTCTTTTAATTTATACACCCCCAAAACAAGTGCACTGTTCATAGATCACCCATGTCTGACAAAAAAAAAGGGGCTAAAATATCTTCCGGCTTGTGCAGTCGAGGCCAGGTGTGGAGTCATTAACCTCTGCCACGGCGTGAGACCGAGCTTATTATGAGATGGAGGCGCCTCTTCGGTATGAGAAAGAGTGCCTTTTGTTACCAAACCTGTCCTTATTTAAGCACACAGCCTTTGTCACACATCAATACACTCATTTCCTCCTCATATAAGCAGGTGCTGAGGATAGGAATGAAATGCCTGGCCTCAGACGTGACGCTGCCTGAGTGATTCTTTGCAGTGAGTGTTAATGATGTCTGGGTTGGATTTCATGTCCAGACCCTTTTGCACCAACCACACAGATCATAATAAAGATGGCATTGAGAATAATAATAATAATAACAATAATAATAATAATAATAATACATTTCATTTATAGCGCCTTTTATGGAACTCAAGGACACCTTACAAGCAATAAAACACAAAAACATCAAATGACAGGAGGCCATCAGTTTGGCCTGAAAAACAACAACAACAAAAAAACCCAGAGGCCCTCAATGCAGGCTTAAAAACACTACAAACAATAAAAAGACAAACACACAGTCTTGAGGTGATGAGGCTTTTAGGACCTACCCAGATGAGGATGGGTTCCCTTCTGAGTCTGGTTCCTCTCAAGGTTTCTTCCTCATATCATCTTAGTGAGCTTTTCCTCACCACCGTCACCACCGGCTCGCTCAATAGGGATAAATTCATACATTTAAAATCTCTATCCTGTGTTTCTATCTTTCTGTAAAGCTGCTTTGAGACAATGTCCATTGTTAAAAGTGCTATACAAATAAATAAATAAATAAATAAAAAGGGCGGCTGTGACTCAGGTGGTAGAGCGGGTTGTGCACTAATCGTAGGGTTAGCGGTTCGATTCCCGGCCCACGTGACTCCACATGCCGGAGTGTCCTTGGGCAAGACGCTGAACCCCGAGTTGCTCCCGATGGCAAGTTAGCGCCTTGCATGGCAGCTCTGCTACCACTGGTGTGTGTGTGTGTGAATGGGTGAATGAGACACAGTGTAAAGCGTTTTGGATAAAAGCGCTATATAAGTGCAGACCCAAATCGAATTGAACTGAATTGTAGGAGTTTGATGCAATCATATTTGTAATGTATGACGCACGTCTGAGACGTTTCCTGACTCTTTTCGTATCATGTCCATACCTCTATTTCTTACCAAACATGTCCCGATCAAGACGGTCATTTCCTCCTGAGCATAGGGATGATCTGCATAGCCTTGAATGTGACACCGTCTGGGTGATACTTCACATTTAACACTGGTACTCTCTGGGTTTATGTTTATCTGATCGTATGTTGCACGTAGTCCAGGTGCATTTCATTTCAAGACCTTTTCGACATCAACTACAAGTCCTTCAGGTTTGACGAGACCTATAGGAGTTTGCCGTAACGCTATTTGTATTGCATGACGCTCCTCTGAGAAAGCGTTTCCTGTCTCTGTCTCGTTCCATGTCTATCACGTCCATAGCTTTGATCGCTCCCAAACCCATCCGTTTCAAGCACACATCGACTGAGACGCTGGTTTAGTCCTGCTAAGCGTAAGAAGGAAATGTCTAGCCTTAAACGTGACACTTCCTGGTTGATACTTTACACGTTTGACATTGACTATGTCTGCATTTATGTTTATCTGATCGTATGTACAGGTGCGTTTAAGACCACAACGTTTTGTTTTTTTGTTGTTTTTTTCTGCTTCAATCACAAATCGTTCAAATTTGAGAAGGCTTATAGGAGTTTGCGGTAATCCGATTCGTGATATACAACCGTTCCTGTGAGAAAGCATTTCTGTAGCTCTGTTAGTGTATGTGTTACAGTATGAGATTGTCTCCATCTTTGCTTACCCTTGGAAATCCCTGCTCTCCCCTCATCCAACATCAGAAGCGATGATTAAAAACAAAAAAAAAGAAAAGAAAAGAAAAGATAAAGACGAATACGCTCGCTCGCCTCAAAGCCGCTGCCTGGCTTAACATTGTCAAAAAGAGGTTTTTTAAACTCCCCCGTTTGACCTCCTGTGTATATTTTATTGAGCCGTTCTCATCCCTGTGCAGAGCATAAGCTGTGCTCAAAATGTATTTCTCCTCTCATTAACAGCTTGTGGGCTACATATGCACTCTGGCTTCAGTGAGAATCCTGGGATGAGCTTTTCAGATTCGTCTGATGTTTCACAAGAGAATTAAAAATTTATTTATTTTACAGTATGGTAACTACATGCTCTTTCAGAAGTTGATTGCGAGTTATTTCAGGTGTGTTACACGAATGTTTAAAATTCAAGTGCGTTTATTTGTATTTTACAACACAATAATTACCCAGACTTTGTAGTAAATATACCAAGTACCCGTTCTTACCAAGTAAAACTTGATGCATAATTACAGATGTACAGTTCAGACAGGTATGCATATAGTTATTGAAGGAGTAAGACATTTAAGTTCTGAACACCTGGTGGGTCCCCCCCCCCCCCCCCCCCGTCCCCTGCATTAGATACATGTTCAAACTGTTAAACTATTCAGAAAGTATTCGTTGAAAGAAATACCTCATTATTTGTTAAACTGTGGGTCATTTTTTGCGTTGTAGCGCCAGGTACTGCCGTGCAAACCTGTGAATTTCACACGTTATTATATAATCGAAACTCTAATATGAAATTTGCATACAAGAAGTTACTTGTGTGCTTACCACATACACTATATGGCCAAAATTATCTGGACAGTTGACACCTATACACCTTTACACCTATATGTGGTTCTTGCCCAAGCTCTTTCCCACACAGATGAAAGGAAGCGATTATCTAGAATGACATTACTAATAATGACTAATATGACTAATATTAGCCCAAACCACTTCCAGCATGACAGTGCCCCTGTGCGCAAATGAACTCCATGAAGACATGGTTGGAGTGAAAGAACGTGAGTGACCTGCACAGATTATGGACCTGAAAACAAGATCCGGATGGACTGGAACAGTGTTCGCACGCCAGACCTCGTCGCACCACATCAGTGCTCCACTTACCTAATTCTCTTTTGTGATGGTCCACAGACTTTCGGCCATATATGTTCATATATAACACATATACTTGTCAATACATTGAACGGAGGCCAAATTAAAAGCATTTATTATTCATAACATGGTCTTAACGTCACGCATATTAACCCCTAAAGGTCTTGGTTTATTATTCTGCTATTTGTCTTTAATCATATTATTCAGTAGCATCTCTTAATTATTCAAAACTCCTCCTGTATGTAGTTACAGGAATGAGGAATGGAAATTTGGACCAAACAACAGGTCTTGGAAGTTTTTGAAGGGTTACGATTTTTTTTTTAAGTTTAAATGAAAGGCTCAGGATTTTCACATTCTTGAAACTGAACTAAACTCCAACAACCTTGTTCATTTAAATTCATACAAATTTCTCATGAGATTTGCATCTCATGAGGCTGATGTTTCCAGTGGCAATGAAAGATATGAGAACAGCAGTGCATTAGTCTGTAATACATCTGCGGGGTCCGACATATTAGTAGTAACATATAAGTTCCAGCCAAGGGTACCTGTACTTTATGCACTAGCACAAACCATTATAAAGACCAACATGACCTCAGCTTTATTCCATAAAACTATCCTTCCCAAGAGTCTCTTAAAGGGCTTTTGGAACATGCCAATAGATTCAACCTGCTGTTTCAGCCTAATGTCCCATCATACAAAGCAAATATCAGAAATGTGATTTGAATCACTGAGAAAAGTTATTGGCAAAGGACAAAGGAAGGATGTACAATGTGACGTGACAGCGATGCCACATTCAGCCCTTTTTTTTCCTTTTTTTTTTACTGGCGTCTATGAAGCTTATTTCCTGCTCCCCGTTTTCTTGTGTCAGCACTCCGAAGGGGAGAAAAAGCGTCTTCCTACGTCTCTAGGCAGTAGGCTAACAGCTCAGAAGGTTAATTGAAGTCTGTGTGGATGACTTTAGTGGTCTGTCTTTAACAGGATGATCTATAAATGTTTAAATGTTTGATTTCTGCTCGGGTATGGAAAAAATGGATCTTGCCACCTTTTTTGTTGCTAATGTCCTTGCAAAAGGACTCTGGCTGGAACACTGAGTTCTGCCAAGTTGGGTTCTAGCAACATAAGCAAGTCTTCAATTAAAACGTAAAAGAAATAAGCAGAAGTAGAAAACATCCGAGCGAATTTGTACTTTGACAGAAAACGACTACCACTTACTCCACTGATGTCCATTTTCTTTAAAAACATACGCTGCGTCCCAATTTCTCCTACTATCCGTCGTAAATAGTATTAGAATTAAGCGTGTCCCAAATCATAGTGTGTTGAAATGAGTACCCCAAAGGTTCCCAGATGGTCTACTATTTCCGATAGATTTTTGCAGTGTGGATCCGTGGACACTTTATCGGCTAATATTGCCCACAACTCCTTGCATGGAGGAAGGAGGAGGAGTTCTGTGACAGTTTGCAGAATTCAACCCGCGAACATGGCGGACGAGTGTAACGAATGTGATCGATCTTCAGCATTTAAGTGTAAGAACTTAAACGTTAAGCGCTAAACATAAATACTGTTAGTATGACCCAGTACTTGCATACTCATTTGCTACACACTCAAAATTCTGTACTTTTACTTCACAAAACGAGTACATACTGTACTTGTAGTGCATAGTATAAGTATTTTCATTATAATTGGGACGCAGCTATACTTTTTACCCCTTACCTATTTATGTAGAATTACTTCTTACAAGTATATTTTTCTCTTTCGCTCAGCTACCTGTGCATTTCTTACCAACATTTACGACATCAATTAAACTCCTTAGCATTTTGTACAGAGAGCATGACCATCATCTTGGCATCTTTGCAAGGATAAATTGCCAACTAATATCTAGAAAGGAAAAAAAAAGTTATTTGGAATTCACAAATTTGATGTAAAATTTCATACAAATGAAGTTGCAAAGCTAGCTCTCTAACCTACTTCTCACACAAATCCAACTGTATGAATCGTTATGAATTTACAAGTGTTGTGAATTCATCCGTCCATCCATCCATCCATCTTCTATACCACTTATCCTTCTTCAGGGTCACGGGGGAACCTGGAGCCTATCCCAGGGAGCATCGGGCGCAAGGCGGGGTACACCCTGGACAGGGAGCCAATCCATCACAGGGCACAATCACATACACACTCACACTTTGGACATGCCAATCAGCCTACCATGCATGTCTTTGGACTGGGGGAGGAAACCGGAGTACCCGGAGGAAATCCCCGCAGCATGGGGAGAACATGCAAACTCCGCACACACACAGCGAATCGAACCCCTGACCCTGGAGAGGTGAGGCAAACGTGCTAACCACTAAGCCACCGTGCGCCCATTGTGAATTCATGTTAAGAAAACAAAAAAAAACAAACACGTGACTTCTAATTTTACCATTTAAAAAAATTTTTTTACTTTTAAGTTTTTAATTACATTGAAGAGTATTTTAAGTGTGTATTACCCGTTTATTTTTTAGTCTGCTAGAGTTTAAACTTCTTTTTTTTTATGTTTAGCATTTAGATTCTAAAGGAATTGTGCTGACTCATAGCTAAAACATCTCACTTTCTTCCCCTATCAGCCTTAATCTCCAGGTATGTCAGTGCCACAAGACTGTAAATCCATGACCATCTTAAATCTTTACAAAGTAATCTAGTTAATGTCATAGTTTTGGCAATTACAAGTTTGGCCTTCAGTCATCCTGGTCCACCGATCACAGAGTTTTATGATTTACTGTACAGTGCTTATGTATGAGTGGAGAGCGTGTTTGGCAGAGAAAGAAAGAGAGAAAGAGAGATAGAGACGGCCCGGAATTTTCCGCCTTGCATCCTTGTCATTTGCAAGATAATCTCACTATTGATCTGAATAGAAATGCCCAAAGATGAAGCGTGCATTCTTGACTTATCTTAATCAAGAAGGGTATTGATTATATGACTAATGAAGGACCATTAAGATATGGACGAAATGAATGGTCTGTCGTATAATACTAAGCTCTCTGCTAATAGGATGTTTCAGTCAAGAGATGCTCATGATATTGCCTCGATTACAACCGCTCTCTAATTCTATCTGCTCTTCAAGATAACTTAATGTCCTTGTTATTTCTGAAAGAATGGTATTGATTTGTCACTGCCTGTGTATTACACAGCTAATTCATATCTTATTTGTTTCTATATTGGCTTTAACCTCTGGGAGAACACAAAGCACGTACTGAAGGACAGTTTAATAGTTGGTCAATGATGTATTACTTGTATTGAATATTAACCACTAAACAACTGTGCCTGTATAAATACTATCATTGCTGACATCTCATCTCATTGTAAAGACAGCAGTTAGTAATTTCACGAGAAAGCCTACCGCATTCCCTCAGCACATTACTAAAGCCATGTAATCATGCATAAGTTTGGAACTACAGTATGCTAGACTAACGTTTCTTGGGTTAGTGGACATTTCACAACATTAAACTTGAATATAAATAGATACAGAGTATAATCTATATGGTTCTTTCATAAATAAAAAGAATAACCGTTGGCAAATTGCCGTGCAGGTTATAAGAGGAGTAAAGACATCGGAATGGCGTGTTACTGGAAAATAATCATAATGAGTCTTTATTGGTCACATATACAGTAGAGCACAGTGAAATTGCTTTCTTCACATACCCCAGCCTGTCAGGAAGTTGGGGTCAGAGTGCAGGGTCAGCCATGATATGGCAACCCTGGAGCAGAGAGGGTTAAGGGCCTTGCTCAAGGGCCCAACAGTGGCAGCTTGGCAGTGCTGGGGCTTGAACCCCCCCGACCTTCTGATCAGTAACCCAGAGCCTTACCCACTAAGCCCTGACCATTAAACCACTGCCCTCATCTTTGGAGTGGTAACAGTATCTGTACCACTATCATCTCACCATGCTGTTGTTGATCGTTTTCCAGTATCAACACTCCTAAAAGTTTTATTCCTTACTTTCTGCACGAGCAATGCGGTTTGCCTCTCATTATGTCTGTATATAATAATAGCTTGTTGTGGTGGACACCTGAGACTCGTCGCAGCCATGCATGTTTTGTAAGTTTATGAACTGGAACCCGGTCAACACGGAGGCTTCTCAGGCCTACATCTCATTAGCATGTATATGGTACTGTGTAGTTTCTTTGTGCATGTCCACACTTGTATATGCATCACTGATGCCTCAAGTAGTGTTGAGTTTCCACACACAATAAACACCATGACATGGCCTTTTTAATAGATTGCTTCCTTTGACTTTAAAATGAATGGAGGCTTTCCCCATCTAGGAGGAACCCTCACCCCAGGCTGAATTCCCTCAGGGTATGTGTGTGTGTGTGTGTGTGTGTGTGTGTGTGTGTTCTCTTCACACTCCCCACATGGTGAGAGAGGTGTGTATGACCTGCTGGTGAATGGTCACTGTGTGCTGAACATGATATCAGATATAGACCAGGTGTCAAACAGTCCTACCCATCATGCACTGGGCCTGAACCGGGTGTCACCAGACTCTCCTAATCTGGGGCCAGTTTTGTCCCGATATTTCCTTTCAAATCCTCCTAATGCACCTGTGTGTGATAGTGAGAGACAAGGCCAAGCTGGAAGGAGGCCATGTGGAGGCCTCTAGAAGTATTGCCATAGTAGATAGAACATGTTTAATTTGCATAAATAAGGCATAAACATGACGGCTAGCAAAATGAAAAAATAAGTGCAGTAATGTATCGTATTATTTAGGAAACACAAACATACTGTATTTAAGCAAACAAGATAATAAACTTGGGTGAATATTTTAAATTAGTGTAAATAGACTAGGGGTGCTAAAACTTAAATGCCTATTTTAGTACAGTTTCTTTCCTTTTCTTTCTTATGGGCACTTTAATGTAGTGGACTTTGCACAGGTAGTGCATGTGATTTATTTATTTGTTTGTTTGTTTGTTTGTTTATATATTTATACATGTATTGGACTTTTCACATGCAGTGCATGCGTTTTCATTTTCCACACAGCAGACTTGTTACATGTACTGGACTTTTCACGTGTAGTGTCACGTAATGGAGGCACAGACAGAACCAAGTGCAGGTATGGTGGTTTAACAGAATACAACAATCCAAAGGAGCGGGCACAAATCAGTAAACGAAAACAGGCAGAGGTCAATCGATCAGGCAAACAGTCCAAAACAGGCAAGGCAGATATACAAAGTCAAGGATATAAACAAAGTCAGAACCAGGATCAACAAACATGATATAAGGCTTGGATAACGACAGAGACGAGGCAACTGAGCGTTTACTTCGTGTGTGTGTGTGTGTGAGAGAGAGAGAATCTCTTAAAAGGAGTGTGTGGGTGTGCGTGTGAGAATAGGTGTCTCTATTTAGAACTCCAGCGAAGGTGAACGTGTGTGTGTGTGTGTGTGTGGGAAGTGTAGTCATCTTCGGCCATGTTCGTAGTTGGTGGTGCATTCTGGGAAATGGAGGTTCTGGACTGCGACGACATGATATGTAGTGCATGTTTGTTTGTTTTTTGTGGACTTTTCATATGTACTACATGTGCTTTTATTATTAATTTTACATTAGACGTTGCATATTTTCACATAGCTCCGGAAGTCTGAAACCGTTTGGCAAAATGAAATGGTAAACAGGATGGAAAAGTTTCACTAATCCTCTGAATTTGCATCTAATACACAAGGATTAGGGATGAAATAAAAAAGTAAAGCTTCTTATAGACCTATCCGTCTACTCCATCATGACCACACCGAGAAGCATCTACGACTGTGCATCTTGACTTTTACTTTGCATTACACTTAATAAAGAGTGTATATTATAATGCACAAGTTCACATTAGGCAGCTTGTCCACATATTCTTTACACTTCAGAGCGCCGTGTCCATTCCCCTGGCATCTCCCTGTATCGTCCTTGTCCTCGGCCTTCTCTGATCTTCTGTTTACGTCTCTAATGGCAGCCACATAAACAGGGTGGGCTGCCTGTCACACCTAATGGTACTGTGTTAAAACGTGAAAGCACAGAGCCTCCAGCCAGACGGCCGCCGCCCCTGAGGGGGTTTCGTGATCAAAAGCCCTGGAGTTGGCAGTGAGGGAGAGGAGGGATGAGGAAGAGTCCTCATTATGGGCTCCGAGACATCCATTCGGGCATTTTTTTTTTTTTTAATATGTGTATCCTATTAAGCCCCTTTAAGTGCTTTTTGATAATTGTGCTTTGTACTTTTACGGCACTCCGGTCTATTCCCAGTTCAATTTTCCCCTCTTTTATCGGACGTTTGAAATATTGATCTCTGACAGATAAAAGCAAACACCATAATCTCGCTCCTCCCAAAAAACGCTCAGGAGAGAAGGAGAAAGAGAAAAGAGAGAGAGAGGGAGAGAGAGAGAGCGAGAGAGCGAGAGAGAGAGAAGGAAAGTGAGAGAATGGTGTGTGCTGCAAGGAGGAATGCACCAGGGACGTTTCATCTCACCTCTCAGATCTCCTCTTTGTTTTATTGCGCTTCACCGTCAACAGAATTTGCTTACAGCTCACTGAGATGAGTTTATGTAAAGCACCGAGCGCCTGATGGCTCCTTGATATGGCCGGTTTCATTTACCTCTCTCTCTCTTTCTCTCTTTCTTCACAGCACACCCCCCCCCATCCCTCCCCGCCCCCCCATTTCACTGGGGACGGCCGCGGCGCTTTCCATGATTGCCACGGCTTAAACAGCTGTCAGGCCGGCCAGAATAAGCATGATTTATTCCCGCAGTGCTTTATGGAAGTTAGTGTTTTCTGTTAACCCGAGCACTCCGACGTTCCTCGCACTGCCTCGCCGTCACATTAACCCGAATCAATCACGTCTTGATTCTTCTACAACTACAGTGGCACAGCTGTTCAACGAGACGCACCTTGTTCCATCCTTGTGGTGATTCCTGAATATCCTATGGAATTAAAATTCTCTCCTGTGGCATCCGGTAATATTTTACAGAAGCAAAAACCCTCCCTGATACATCACAGCTATCCTTAGCTCAGAGTCCCAAAGCACGGGTTTATTGTAAAAATGGTAGAGCAAGCACTAGACTAATAACACTCTCTCTCCTAGTTAAAGTACCCTGAAACATATTAAATATGTTTACATTGCAACGTTTGTTGGTTGGTTGTGTATTTCCGTTATTCCTGTGAGAAGGTAGCAGGTGTCTGCCACTCTGACGTCACAGTGGGACTTATCGCTAGTGCCGTTATGATGGCTTTTAACAGGAGGCGAAATTTCTCACGTATAAAAACTCACATGTAAGGGATAACGGTTATATTTTGCAGTTAGCTCCTAAAAACAAAATCAATTCTTTTCTCTTTCACCGTTTTCCAGCGATGCCAGCGAATGCCATCGAAATCCAGTCTGGAAGTAGTGGAGATGTTGGTGAAAATGTTAGACTCGAAGTTCCAGAATCCGATGCATTCCATGCAGTTAAGCTAGTCAGCGATCTACGAGATGATGAGCGCCATAGGGATCCTGGTGTGAGCGTGAAAGTTGAAGCTTTTGACGCTGATCTGTTCGAGCGGATGAGGATAGATGAGGATGTGAGAGAGCTGGACAGACTAAAGGACTAAAGCGCCGCCGCATCACTCGCTGCACGTAGAGAACATTGTGTCTCGACCGTCGTATTTACTAACGAAAATTACAAGTTCCAAAACTACTGGCACCCTTTTAAGAAGTGGACATAAAATGTCCACTTGTCCATCACAAATAGGGAGACAACTTACAACTTACTGAGTTCATTTTTTTTTTTTAAAGGCATAAAAAGGAATTATTAAACAAAAAAAAAGTATTTCTCTCAAAAGTGTTTGTGGCAAAATTATTGGCACCCCTAAAGATTATTTAAAATTAAGATCTCGTTAGTGTGTAAAGCTCTTCGGTTTCCCGCATAGTGACGGACGAAAATGCCTTCCTTTGAAAAACCATTCCCTGTGCTAATGTTATTTTTAATTGCTTTTAACGATACATGATTTTGTACATAGTGTATGTAAATTCCCATCGTCATCCATCACCATGTGGAAATCCAAACGAGACAGGTGCTTTTTGACCTGCACAAGCCAGGTAATTGATCTAAAATGAATAAATAAATAAACAGTTATATATAATCGAATTTTAAAAATGCCACTTTGCTCGGTTTGGGTCGTCATAACAGTACGTTTAAAAATATTGTGTTTAACTAAAAGTTAAAAACTATCACTTGATGAGTGAATAATTATTATTAATATGTTTATTTTATGTTATTTTCTTTTTTTTCTGGTTCATTCTCTTAAGGGATGCTATTAGCTGGAATTGACTGCACGTTTGTCTTCCGTTGATTGTATTACATTTTTTTATCATTGCTATTTGTGGAGCGTCCTTAAATTTAATAATCATCTTTTATATGTAATACATTCTGCTTATTATGAAGCATGGCCTTCAAGCCTAAGTGTCAATACACAAGTCTCTATGGGCTGAGACACAAAAGGCTCGATACTGAAAGTGTTTCTAAGCCTTTACCCTTCCAATCAACCCCGAATCCATCCTGTCAGTTTCAGAGATGGGAGGCAGAAAAGAGATTGCTACCCATAACACCTTCCTGCACCCTTCCATCTTTTTATTTTTTTATTTTTTTTGGTCTGTTTCAGCATTTGCAGACACTATTTGAGATTAACGCCAAACATTTGAGCATCCAGCCCTCTGTATCGACTGCATTTGACAAGCGTAATCCTTTTCTTCTTTCCAGTCGCTTCTATCCCATGATCAATCAGGACATCAATGCCACCTGACTGCTATGAAGTGCAGACGGATCAGTTCGATTCCTCGCAAAGCTTCTCGGACTCACTATAATACAGAAATTGATTCATCTTCAAAGTTTTCTTAAGTGCTTGCTCTGGTGTATATGCATGTGGTGTGTGTGTGTGTGTGTGCACTATTAGAGAATTTTCCTGCATAAAATGGTGCTCTTTTTACCAATTCAGAGATTATTGTCCTGATTGAATTCTGGGAAGGGCTTTCAGAGTTTTATTGCTATTTGATTATCAAAATTAATAATAATAATAATGATAATAATAATAATAATCATCATCATCATCATCATCATCATCATAATAGCTTTAATATAGGCCTACAATGAATTATTAAAGGTAACATTAAAGAAATACACCAGTGTTTTTAACCTAATCAACTCCTTCTACATAAACCAAAATGTATTTATATTATATATTTCTTATATATTTTTTGGAACAACAAATGACCAAACTAAACGAATGTCAAAGGATTAATGAAAAGGAGCTGGAGGTTGTATTCATGTGGAATGACATCAATAATCGCTAAATATCCCTGAGAAATTTTAGAGGAAGGAATGGTTTTAATGAATTATATTTCGAAAGCTTGAATCACTAAATCCAATCAATTAGTGTATTGAATTGAAATGAATCAAATCATTTAGAATTGACTCCCACGTTGCTTTTGAAATCGAAAACCAATGAATCATGAATCGCATTGAATGATTCCACAACTGGGGTGTCATTTTCTCCTTGTACTCTTTTAAAAATTGTACTTTATATATTTTCATTCCACTGAATTTATTTGGGATGTGTTAAAAACTATTTTTTCATCGACAGTTTACTTTCAGTCTATAGTTTTTGTGTAGCAGGGTTTGTACTTTCAAAGTGGCTTGATCGGTTAATATCATAACACTGGAAATGAAGAAAAAAATAATGCTTTTCTTCTTCTCATGATCTTCAGGAAGTTCAGACGATACAACTTCATGTTTAACATAACTTTCCATGTATTTTCTATACAGGATGCCCCAGAAGTAAATACTAAAATGCCTTTAGACAAAATAAGAACGTATCGAAATCATTGTCACGGCCGGATCGGGAAGCTGTCGCGAGGTTGCGATGGACTTTAACAGGAAACACGCCGATCACATCACACACGACACTGCTGCCAAGCGTATTAACAAAATCGAAAAAAAATGGACTGACCGAGAAGAAGTGGACGTCCACGAACATCCACTGATGAAGTCACGACCGACCTGGTACTGGCGAACGTAGTCCGCTAGATATGGAGACTTTTGGGACACCACGTAGTTTCTATACTACATTTCCCAGCAGTGAATGTGTTCAGGTAACAGGGTTGACTGAATGTTTTGGGGTTAAAATAAAATTGACATTTTTCATAACCTATAACGGACGACTCATGGAAAGGGATGGTTAAAGAATGAGATGTTAAATGATTATATGTACTCTAATGATTATATTTCAAAGTAAAGTGTAGTTATAGAGGACTGGGATTGGCAAAAAATGTTTGTTAATGTTTCCAGTTATTTACCTGAAACATGCACATAGGTTGTTGTGAAGGACGTTTTACTTGAGAGAAAAAAGAAAAAAAACAAACAAAAAAAACGGTCTTTTATCTTTACTTGAGATATTTGTAAATGTAATATCAGTTGGGCACAAATGACACCTTCATCATGGAATCATCTGGCCCACTTGCACCTAATGTTTACATTTTCTTGAACAGAATATTTCAACTAGCATAGAAAGTCTGATTGACCTCTAGTCCATTGTTCATTGATGGGAAAGAGCTGCGTCTAGTCAATCATCTTGAGGTTCAGGTGCTCTCGCAGACAGAGAGGAGATTTCCATTTGTGTGGCCGAAGAGTCAACAGGACAGGACTCTCTCTCTCTCTCTTGCTCTCTCTCTCTCTCTCTCGCTCTCTCTCTCTCTCTCTCTCTTGCTCTCTCTCTCTCTCTCTCTCTCAGTCCAGGCCATTCATTTTCCTCAATTTGGCTCACTCCAGACAATGACATATGCCCTTTCAAAATGCCCCTGACGTATTCATAGGCCGGCAGCTCGGCCTGGAGAATTGAGAATGTCAATTTCATTTTGGCCGTTTCGCTCATCCATAGACAATCACCAGGATGGACATGTCAGGATAAGTTTGTCCTCTCGCTCTCTTTCTCTCGCTCTCACATACACACACTCACACACAGTTGATAGACTATATAGGTCATGCGGTGTCTCCGTGTCCCTAAGTCATCAGCCTTTCCTATAGATCGGCCACACTCTAGAAAATAGGGCCTGTCCGATTTCACAGTATAGCTGACTTGTTCTCACGTTGGCTTTAGCTGCGTGTCTAGGAGGTGTATTAGTAAATGTAGCATTAAGGGAAGTGTAGTAATTACGGAGAGGAGAATGCCAGTGACCCCTAAATTGCAGTATCTTGTCTCTTTTGTCCCGTGCTCTCCCGATCTCCTCGCTGGCTGAAATTGTATCTTTTCATTCTAGCACTGTTCGAGGAAATGCGGGTGTATTAGGAGCCAGTGAGGCGTGATGGTTTGGGGGGGGGGGGGGGGGGTCAAGGTGGTGGGTGTTTTGCCGCCCACACACACATTCACATATATATAGACAGACACCCATCGAAGTGGGAGGTTTGAGGACAGCAGCTGGACCATGGGGTAGTGAGCGGTTATTGGAAAGACGGAAAGAGAAAGAGAAAGAGAGAGTGAGATCTCGGTAGGCTCGGATCCACCCCCTCTATTGACAGGTGTCAGGTGACTTACGGACCATGGCGGTATCTGTCAGCTGTCTTTCCAAGAGTCCACACACACACACAGACCAAGAGCGTATGAATAGAGAGAAACAGCTTCACTACAAGAATGCAAATCCGTAAGAATTCCCAATACCACTGCTCATGTGAATCAGAAAGTGTTGATTCATTTTCTATAACAGCAGCCCTTTCATTAATTCCAACTGTAACAACTGGGGAGGGTGGGAGGGGCATGTTCTTATCCCCCTGTCAATCACACTGCCACTAACCAATCGTCGCTTCCATTAATTTCTTCCATTATTATTATTTTTTATCATACATTTTTATACAAATGTACAGCTTCGATTATTTTAGCAAAAAAGCATGTGAGACGTGGCCTCCAATAAAATTTCATCTCAACAAGAATGAAACATTCAAACGAATCCGGTAGATTGTCCGGTATTTTTCTTTATTTGGGTTCATTTGTTGCCTTTTTTGTTTGTTTGTTTGTTTGTTTTTAATTAAGGGATCAATTCATTCTTAAAATAAGCTGAAGTAAAACATAAAGGAAACGCATAGGGAAGGCATAAACGAACACGGTTTTGTGTGTAAAAGTTTTGTGCATCGCCTCACTTCTTTCCTCATTCATTTCTTTGTGTTTTAAACTGCTGCTGTTGTAAGTGCCATACAAAGACGAATCATGTGACTCGTTCAGCACATAAACTGACCTTGGAAAAAGAAATACGCTGAGCCTAGAAATACATTACATTCGATCTAAATTGT
>NC_071281.1:16082419-16112419 GCF_023375685.1 Ictalurus furcatus
AAAAAAACCTTTTTTTAATAAAATATTATCTAAATCTAAAATTTAGTGACAGACATACATGTTTCTTTTATTTTTATTTATCTTTTTTGTTTTGTTTTGTTTTGAATGAATGGTTTAGTCACTCGTTTTCCTTAAAAACAGACTATTTTTAGAGGGGGCGGAGTTAAAGTTTGGCTCGATAATGGAGAAACACTTACAGTAAATGCCCTCCTACTTAAGCACACACACACACAAACACACAGGACTGATGTGTACCATGCCAGCCCCAGAAACACACACACACCTACCCCCCCACACACACAGTGCAAGCACTTGAAGTCACCCTGGAAGGGAGGTCAACAAGAGTAATTGTGCTGAAATTGGCCCTGTTTCCGGACTGCCGTTCCTCTACACTGTGCCTGTACAGTGCACGTAAACCAGATAGCAAAATAAATAAATAAATACCATCGAAGTAACAGTGTGTTGTGAGTTTTATACTTCTGACAACCAATCCTATGAATCCTGTAATCATAACGCACCACCGTATAAACACACGTCTTAATGTTATATAGCCGAAATAACACAGTATAACGCTGAATACTGCATACGCCTTGATCATAAGTACTTTGTAACGAATGCTTGTATGACCTTCCACTAATATTGTATAGAATGCAATACAACACACACTTTGAGGCAGTATATTAAGCTATAACGCATTAAATTATACAACTGTACTTTCTTAAACTGCGCATGTTCATAAAAGTATGCAGCACATCATAGAACATTAATACACGTTTAAAAAACCTTTACTTTTTATTCATTATAAACACAGATAACCTGTTATAAACACGTTTATAATGCATCGTGAATGCAGGATTCGGAAGAGACGTAACATGTCTTAGCAGGTGGGTCATAGTTTACTTTCTCGCACGGTTAGTCATTCTTACTTAAAGCTCAATGAAATAAATCAAATCTTTTATTTAGCTTTGCTGTCTGAAGGAAAAATGGGTTTGTTGTTTTTTAATACAGAAATGATCTTATGAGCAGATATAATGCGGAATGTAAGCTGGGATTATGATGTCATATACTCATAATGCTTTATAAAGTGATATATATCTATACATACATCTAACGATGACCACTTATGAGTGTTAATGGTATTATATGTGCTATGCACTTTTTGAAAACAAAGAATGTTTCCTTTTTTTTTTTTTTTTAGGTATCAGGAAGATAGAACACGTCAAGAGCCCTTGTATGTTGTCTTTTGTTTGTTTGTTTGTTTGTTTGTCGGTTTTAATGAACATATATAACCCGTTATAAATGTGTTTATGAGTGCAGGATTCAGAGGACGTGTAATATACGTTTCTTTCTATTCGCAAGTAAGTTATAGTTTTCTTTCCTGCACTGTTATTCATTCTTATTTAAAGAAATTAAAAAATAATAATAATAATTTGCGAATAGCTTTGCTGTCTAAAGGAAAAATTGGGTTGGTTTTTTTTGTTGTTGTTTTGTTTTTTTTTGTTTTTTTGTTTTTTTTAAATACAGAAATGATGTGCAAGTCATTTTGGCTCAAAAACTGAAGACAATCTGCAAGTACAAACTCAGGATTTAAAAAAAAAAGAAAAGAAAAGAAAAGAAAAGAAAAGAAAGAAAGAAAGAAAAACACCCTAAACCACATACCATCGTACTGAATAGTCAACCTGTTGTGTTGTACTATTTTGGCAAATTATTTAGTGCAGCAGTGTCTTCTTCTTCTTCTTCCTCCTCATCTTCTTCTTTTTCTTCATCAATTTCTCGCTTTCTCACTCCTGCTCTGGATCTTTTGTACTGGTCCTTACTGTGCGACAAGACGTACACATACACACACATATATATGTGTGTGTGTGTGTGTCTGTCTCAGTTTTCTGGACAAACTGAACTTGAGTTTATCGTCCTCTAGTGGCGACCACCAACAGCTCTTTCTCATATCAGCTTCAAATTCTACCAGTGCAGGAACAAATGCCTGAATGTGGTTAAGATTGGAAGATACTCGAACCTGAGACAGAAGGAAACATGACTTTAGGCTGATATCGATTCTTAGTGCAATATAATTATCATACTAAAACACTGTACCGCAAAAGTGATGAAATCTATCAGTAAACACAATGGAGAATGAGGTGGCGAAGGCATCTGGAGGCATTTCTAAAATTCAGATTAGTTTCTTCATCGCACTGATTTCTTAAACAAAAGCTTCTAAATATAACTGCATCTAGACAGAAGCTATGCAAATAATGAGTTAGGATTAAGCGATGAGTAAAATATTACATTCTTGAAACTTAACCTTGAATTTAAACCACGTAAGGTTCTTCATCCTTTTCTAAGTTCTAGAGTTGAATATACCTGGAGCACATTTTACAAGCTGAAGCATACTGAGGTATCTTCATCCTCCTCTTCCCCTTATGTCATGACTCAGCTGTTTGTTTTCTTGTTTTTTTTTTTAAAGAATTATCAATAAATCTATATATTATTAAGAATATAATAATGCGTGTAAACATGGTAGTTAATATGCTTTGTTATTTTAACGAGAAAATGGATTTGTAAGTATGATGCTACGCATTAATATCTTACCAAACTTACAAAACAGAATTTAAACTCTACGTATTATGGCTGTGTGCATTCCAATGGTAGCTGTCACTCTTGAAATAAGCCTTGCCACCCCTTAAATCTGACCTTAAATGACATCTCGGAGAGTTTATTTATTACTCCTGTGCAATTCGTCTGGATTTCATACATCATCTCCGGCTTTCGTCGTTTTAAATTATTACAGTGGTGTTTTTTGTTTTTTTATTTTGATGAATGCCGTTCATTATTAAGCGCTATAGAGTAACTATAAAGCCAATACTGTAATGTTACTACGTGGCTGTTCTTTTTGTAGCAACAAATAAATCAGATTTTCTGCAAACGGCACCAAGTCTAGAAACTTGGACATGACACAGACTCTAAATGACTACAAGACAGACTAAACTGTCTTAATGTATTCTCGCAGTATAATATGATGAGATACATATACGAGTTATTGATTATCGATTATTTTTATGGTTTCGTAGATGACTGATGCTCTGTTAAAACAAATCTCACGGAGGAGATGAAGGTCTTTATAGTTAGATGGTATTCATTTCGTGTTAAAGTATTAAACAGAATGTAATAAAAATATGAGAATATTAAATAACAATGTGTGTAAGAAGAAATGAATAAACCAAGGTTTTACTCATTTCTTTTTTTCCATTTCTTTATTTTTATTGTATATTTTTTTCCTTTTTTCTTTTTGTTGCTACTTTAATTTTTGCTTTAAAAAAATAAAAATTAATAATAATAATAATAATAATAATAATAAGAATGATAATAATAATAATAATACTTTTCATGGTTTCGGAAGATTTCAATTTACATTTAAATGTGCATTTTTTTCTATGCAATAAAAACGCATTGTATGAAATTTTTTTAATGCTATGCCATGCCTGAAAAAAATTCTTTTTTACATTTTGTATTTGCATAAGTTTCTGCAGCGAATCATTAATTTGCAAGAAATGTCATTCGTATAATTTCACATTTGTGTAATTGTACATCCTACCTAGTGTTAATATTGTGGTATTGATTAAGCCAGAGATATGTATGTGTGGTTCTCAGTGTGCTCTTTTGCTCTGGTTTCTTTGTCTTGCAGCATGTAATACTGTATGTGTGTGTGTGTGTGTGTGTGTGTGTGTGTGTGTGTGTGTGTGCCTGTGAAGAATACACGCATGTTGTTTTTGTGTGTCTATCTGAATGTCACAGGGTGTGTGTACCTGTCAGTGGATCAGAGAGTGCGAATGTGTCTGTTTGTCTGTCAGAATCTGTGAGTGTGTATCTGTCTGTCAATATGTTTGCAGTATGCTCCCACCTGTCTCTCCACCTCTCCCCCTCTCTCTGCATTCTGTCACCTCAGGTTCCATTGAAATTCTGATGGGAGTTGCAAGGTATTTTGTTCTGTTGTTCTCCTTATTGAGATGACAGAGAGAGGGAGCGAGCGAGCGAGCGAGAGAGAGAGAGCGGGAGGGAGAGAGAGAGAGAGAGCAGGAGGGAGAGAGAGAGAGAGAGAGAGAGAGAGAGAGAGAGAAAGAGAGAGAGAGCAGGAGGGAGAGAGAGAGAGAGAAAGAGCGGGAGAGAGAGAAAGAGAGAGAGAGAGAGAGCGGGAGAGAGAGAGAGAGAGAGAGAGAGAGAGAGAGAGAGAGCGGGAGGGAGAGAGAGAGAGAGAGAGAGAGCGAGAGAGAGAGAGAGAGAGAGAGAGAGAGAGAGAGAGAGAGAGAGAGAGCGGGAGGGAGAGAGAGGGAGAGAGAGAGAGAGAGAGAGAGAGAGAAAGAGATTTCTGTCGGTTGCCAAATGCTATGTATGCCTGTTCTTAAATAACATTGATGACTGTAATTGGAAGAAGGTTTGAAGAGCTCCAAAAGAAATGTTCAGTGAGACATTTCCTAACAAACACAGAAGCCAGAACGTTCTTGTCATGGTCGCCATGAAAAATCTTCAAACTGGCAACAAGGGTGGATGAAAGTTAATGCATGCTTCCTCTGACACACATGAAGCCAGCGATCACATCTTTTTAGATGTAGCGTAACGTACTCAGAGGAAAGTTCTACCTGACCTCTTCCTCATACATGAGCTCAAAGGCACCCAAGACTGGGTAGTGTCAGTGTGATTGACAGGGGAGAGTGAATATGCCCCTCCCACACAGAGAACACAGCCAATTACATGCTCTTGGTTCTGCAGCATCGTCAGGATTCGAACTCGCGACGATAGAGAGTCACCTCTTGCACAACACCGCTGTTTCATTGTAATTAAACATTCGATTTATATAATAATAAATAATACAATCTTAACTTCCTACATTCTCAGAAAAAGGTACTAAACTGCACTAGTATCTTTAAAGTAGATGTGGTGGATGAAGTAGAGTGGACGTGGTGGATGAAGTAGAGTGGACGTGGTGGATGAGGTAGAGTGGACGTGGTGGATGAAGTAGAGTGGACGTGGTGGATGAACTAGAGTGGACGTGATGGATGAGGTAGAGTGGACGTGGTGAATGAGGTAGAGTGGACGTGGTGGATGAAGTAGAGTGGACGTGATGGATGAAGTAGATTGGACGTGGTGGATGAAGTAGAGTGGACGTGGTGGATGAAGTAGAGTGGACGTGGTGGATGAAGTAGAGTGGACGTGGTGGATGAAGTAGAGTGGACGTGGTGGATGAAGTAGAATAGACGTGGTGGATGAAGTAGAGTGGACGTGGTGGATGAAGTAGAGTGGACGTGGTGGATGAAGTAGAGTGGACGTGGTGGATGAAGTAGAGTGGACGTGGTGGATGAAGTAGAATAGATGTGGTGGATGAAGTAGAGTGGACGTGGTGGATGAAGTAGAGTGGACGTGGTGGATGAAGTAGAGTGGACGTGGTGGATGAAGTAGAATAGATGTGGTGGATGAAGTAGAGTGGACGTGGTGGATGAAGTAGAGTGGACGTGGTGGATGAAGTAGAGTGGACGTGGTGGATGAAGTAGAATAGATGTGGTGGATGAAGTAGAGTGGACGTGGTGGATGAAGTAGAATAGATGTGGTGGATGAAGTAGAGTGGACGTGGTGGATGAAGTAGAGTGGACGTGGTGGATGAAGTAGAATAGATGTGGTGGATGAAGTAGAGTGGACGTGGTGGATGAAGTAGAATAGATGTGGTGGATGAAGTAGAGTGGACGTGGTGGATGAAGTAGAGTGGACGTGGTGGATGAAGTAGAATAGATGTGGTGGATGAAGTAGAGTGGACGTGGTGGATGAAGTAGAGTGGACGTGGTGGATGAAGTAGAATAGATGTGGTGGATGAAGTAGAGTGGACGTGGTGGATGAAGTAGAGTGGACGTGGTGGATGAAGTAGAATAGATGTGGTGGATGAAGTAGAGTGGACGTGGTGGATGAAGTAGAGTGGACGTGGTGGATGAAGTAGAGTGGACGTGGTGGATGAAGTAGAATAGATGTGGTGGATGAAGTAGAGTGGACGTGGTGGATGAAGTAGAGTGGACGTGGTGGATGAAGTAGAATAGATGTGGTGGATGAAGTAGAGTGGACGTGGTGGATGAAGTAGAGTGGACGTGGTGGATGAAGTAGAGTGGACGTGGTGGATGAAGTAGAATAGATGTGGTGGATGAAGTAGAGTGGACGTGGTGGATGAAGTAGAGTGGACGTGGTGGATGAAGTAGAGTGGACGTGGTGGATGAAGTAGAATAGATGTGGTGGATGAAGTAGAGTGGACGTGGTGGATGAAGTAGAGTGGACGTGGTGGATGAAGTAGAATAGATGTGGTGGATGAAGTAGAGTGGACGTGGTGGATGAAGTAGAGTGGACGTGATGGATGAAGTAGAGTGGACGTGGTGGATGAAGTAGAGTGGACGTGGTGGATGAAGTAGAGTGGACGTGGTGGATGAAGTAGAGTGGACGTGGTGGATGAAGTAGAGTGGACGTGGTGGATGAACTAGAGTAGACGTGGTGTTCATTCTTAAAGTAATAAAAGTTCTTCTAGGGTTCTTCAAGAGATCATTGGATCATTAAGGGGATTTTTTTCCTAAGTGTGTACCAAGAATTCATTTAAGACACAGTTAGGGTGTGTCTCAATCAGCTCCCTAACTCCCTTGGTGGTGAAAAATTACATAGAAAAGATACTAAATACGCACTTTTAGAGCTAGAACCCAAGTGACGATCACTGGTTCGGTTCAGTTCTGCTTTTAGTACCTGTTTTCTGTAGTGTTTTGTTTTAAGTAGGAGCCACATTCATGATGTGTTTGTGTATGTGATGAAATTATATGTTTTATTGAGCGTCGAACAAACATATTCGGAGATAAACACGAGGAGCGGTGGCTCTGCTCGTATTCTTCATCGTTTCTAATGAGACATGACAGGCTCTAGTTTGCCGGATTTATGCTTTGCCTCTGAAATATGAATGAAGCGGTGGAACATCATTGCCGTGATGACACTGCGAAATCTAATCAGAGTGGGAAATGGATTTTAAAGGGTCTGTCGCTACAATCCAGCCTCTCATAAACCATCATTTCATCCACATTTAACTCAATTTGTTTAAAAAAAAAAAAAAGACTCGCTCATTGAGAGCACAGGAACTCCATAATGGCACATAAAGACTCCTTTTTTATCTTGGAAATTTGAGAGATTAAGAGACAGAACGGCATTTTAACGACTGAGGTATGACTGTGAACCGAAGCCTATGAGGGAATGCTAAACTGGGGGGGGGGATCATTTTGGTTTCTCATGATAATTATGTTCCAGAGGATTGAGAGCGGTGTGTTAGATATCCGAGCGGATAGGGCTGTCCATAAAACGCAGTGTGTTTACCGCAAACGCTCAAGTCAGTTTATCAAGCAAAGCAAACAACCCAATAGATCAACAATCCACACACGCACCACGCGATACCTTTCGATTCAATTCTGAAATTCTCCTTTAACACTCATGAGGGGGAAAAATTCAAATAAAAATCCCCACGCCGACCACCCCAAACTTGGCGAAACTCCTCATGATTATACTATCGAGTCGATATGAAATATCAAAAGCTCGGTTCAATAACTGCGGCGCTGCTGTGAAATTGCAGCCCGACGTACAAGCTCATAAATCAATAGTGAAAAACACAGCAGTTAAGAATCCGACAGAAGCTATTAAATCACTTAGCTGGATATTAAGTCGAGCTATGTCAGCTGCCAATACTTTTTAACACCTCCTGCTAAGCAAGCAGTATAGATCGGCGACGATTGCTTGAACTTTTACACATCCTGAAATACTCAACACAGCACAAGTGCTACTATGATCTGACGAGACGGGAGGAGAGAAGAAAGGGCCGGGACCGTTCTGAACCTGAAACGGTTTGATTAAAGGAAAACTCCACCCTGAAACACATTATTACATATATAGTGTTTTGATTGACATATTTGTAATGCAGCTTAGTGATTAGCACTTTCACCTCACACCTCCAGGGTTGAGGGTTCGATTCCTGCCTTCATCTTGAGTGTGTGGAGCATGTTTGCATGTTCTCCCCATGCTTCGGGGGTTTCCTCCGGGTACTCCGGTTTCCTCCCCCGGTCCAAAGACATGCGTTGTAGGCTGATTAACATCTCTAAATTGTCTATAGCGTGTAAATGGGTGTGTGTGTGTGTGTGTGTGTGTGGGCGGGGATCACCCTGGACAGGTAATGAAATACTTTATTATTATTATTATTATTATTATTATTATTATTATTATGAATGTTGATATGCACTTGATCCATGCTGGATTTGTTCCTACAAGGTCTGCTTTAGCAAAGATCTTTATGCTTTGCTTTTACTCTAGCAGGGTGTCACACATCTGGATTGAAACGCTCCTGTCCTACGCATTCACGCTTTGATGACGCACTGTGGGTTGAGCCCGTTGTGTGTTCAGTAACCCGATCATATCAATCATAATTGTGTTACATGTGATCCACCCAGGGCAGGGGTCAGGCAGGACGCATGCTCCCACTTACCATCAATTACAAACAAGAAAGAAGAGAGGGAAAGAGATGTAGACTGGGGTGGGAGGTGGGTTGGAAATCAATGGCGTGCAGTTCCTCTATCAGGCCTGTAATAGTGTAATGGCACTTGGTTCTCTCGGTACAGCAGATCGATACCGTGTCTCCTCTGGTCTCATTCGGAGAGACCAGGAGCTTGAGGACTTAAGGCAAAGCGTGAGTGTGGTGGAGTAAACAGCAGCTCTTTTATCCCTGATGAATATCAGAGCTCTTTGTGGTGTTTAGTCTGACACACAGCAATATATTTTAATGGCATTTAGAAATATTCGCTTTGGGATAGCATTGTTGAGCGTCGCTGCTTCATAGATCTTGAGATCCTGCCTCGATCCGGAGTCTCTCGTGTTCTGTGTAGGGTTCCTCCTGGCTTTCTGGTTTCCTCCACTCCTTAAAGCATGCTGGTAGGTGGATCGGCTATGCTACAGGTAGGACCATGCGATGGCCTGGCGTTCCGTCCAGGATGGCGTTCCCGCCTTACATACTTTTCCCTTTTGGATTTAATCCAAGGTGCTACCATGCCTCATTTCAGTCTGCTTATTAGATATTATTCTTCATATCTAATGCGGCTGGTTGCTTGATCGAAAACTAAGTCTCAAATAGTGGCGTCTGTTGCAAAACATTATTATTATTATTATTATTATTTAAAAGAAAGAAATGGTGTTACAATCTTTAGGATGATGTTCATCCAATCTGGCAGCCCTGAGTCACGGAACAGGTCTGGAAATGTAGTGCGGTCCTTTAAATCTCTCCTCGTCGACAGTCTCGTCGTAGCACCTGCACCGTGTGCTGTTTAACACGCCTGAATGGAAGAAAAACACTTGTTGAACACAAGACGCACCTGAAAAGTCCGAACAAAAGGATGATTCAAGTCCAGCGCTAAGGCTAGCATATGGCACGGCAGCGCACTAATTTAATATTCGATCTCTCATATTGCATATCAGTTTTCTTTCAGAACGCATCGAGAACGGCTCGTCACTGCGTACGCCGCATATGGTTTGGCCCTCCTGGCTTGTGCATATGGCATCGTAGCTCCTGTATAAAGCTTGTAACCCGATCTTTGGTCATCCCGATGACAGAAGGATGACAGCAGCTCTCAAATAATGAGACGCCATTATGAGGTTAATTTAATTCAGATATATTTATGCATTTGTGACAGCTCTGTAGGCTATAACGTGCCACAATGCCAGGCGTCGTGATGAACACGGCCTCATATCGCCGAGGCTTGCTTGCTTGCTTACTTAATGTTTCGCTTTGGAGCGTGTTAAGCTGCTTTGCCTAATGGCCGTCACACTTCCTGATGCTTTGGTAGTACGAATAAATATCGCACGTTAATATATCGTTGAAAGGAAACAGCAAAAAGACACATTTAAGTTTGTGTCGGATGCCGTCGGACGGCTTTAACCATAACTCCGCACTGTCTTTCGGCTGCTTTATGATGACATCACGGCGGTAAACTAATATCAGCGCCGGAACCGTTCCCTCTCTTTCTTTCTGTCCCTTTGTGCTGTATTTCATTTGACAACACCACTTTTATAATAAGTACAGGCTCCATTTGTGCCATTATGTTCTTTCTTCCGCCGCTTCTTACTGTCAAAACGCGGCGCAATACATCTGCAGAGGCGTGCGTCGCGTGAATAATTGAAGATATCAGTTCTCACGAGTTAATAAGCGCCGCACGCGGTCGGGCCACGCCGGAGTCCCGCGTTGACAAACGCAGTGCCGTTTGACGCACTTATTATCGGTTGCGTGTAATATAAATATGCAAATGAGCCTCTTGAACTTTACAATCTGCGGCCGAGGTGATTCGTCTCTTTAAGATGCTCATTTGCATAAGAGGGAGCCGCTCGTGCATCATGGCGTGTCATTTTGAAAGCAAATATTAATCAGTTTTGCGGCACGTCTTTTTCTCAAAGCTTCACGCTTCTTTTGTTTGAGCGTTCGTGCTCAGCTGAATGAAGGTTTTCAACACGACTCTTTATGATCGACCTGCCCGTTACAGCACTCCGAACGTGCGCAAAGCGACAATAGGAGTGTAGACGTCGTGTACTAGATAATAATAGATGGGAAATCATGAAAACATCATGAGTAAGGATGGAAGCATGTAAAGAATGCATTCGCGCATCAGGACCGGGATCGTGCCGGACGCAACTCGAAAGCCGTACAAGTGCTACATTTACAGCTTAGAGTTTAAATCAGGCTAATCGTTTGTTTAGATTTGCAAAAAAACTACACCACATATCCTACACAGGATAGGGCAGTGGTTCAGTGCTTAAAATGTTGGCCTACTGATCAGAAGGTCGTAAGTTCAAACCCCAGCACTGCCAAGCTTCCACTGCTGGGCCCTTGAGCAAGGCCCTTAACCATCAACTGCTCAGATGTATAAATTAGATAAAATGTAAGTCGCTCTGGATAAGGGCGTCTGCTAAATGCCATAAATGTAAATGTACACAGGCTTGTAGGGGAGCCTGGAGCCCATCCTAGGACTCCCTGGACGCAGGGCACAATCGCACACACTACGTGCGATTTGGAAATGAAAAACAACCTACAACACATGTCTTTGGACTAGGGGAGGAAACCCTGAAGCGTGAGGAGAACTCGCAAACTCCGCACACACAGGGCCGGAGACGGGATTCGAACCCCAACCTCGGCAAACGTGCTAACCACTACGCCTCCTGTTTTTATTTACATTTTTAAGTACTTATTTGCTTCAATGTATGGAGCGCTTAGCTTATCTGAGTTACCGTAGTCAGCTCGAACCCGTCTGGCGATCCTCCTCTGATCCCCTCTCAAGGCGTTTCCAACCGCGGAACTCTCACAGCTACTCGCTGGATGTTTTTTGTTTTTGTTTTTTTCCGCACCACTCTGTAAATGTGAACTCTAGAGACTGTTGTGTGTGCAAATCCCAAGACAGCTCTGAAATACTCAAACCAGCCCATCTGGCACCAACAACCATGCCATGGTCAAAGTCACTCAGATCATTTTTTTCCCCCTTCATTATGGCGTGTGATCTGAACGCTACCTGAAGCGCATGACCTGCATCGGCATGAATTTATGCATTGTGCTGCTGCCATATGATTGGCTGACTGGATAACTGCATCAATGACGGCGCGTTCCTCATGAAGCGGTGTACGTTCAGTTTGTTTGTGCACTGAGAAAGTGTCTTTCAAATAAATACTTTTACAGCCCTGAATTAGAAAACCACAACACCAGGCTAGCTAGCTAGCTGCTTCATTTTACCATGTACTGTAGTTAGTTTGAAGTAAAAGGCTTCTAACTGTTATGTTTGGTCGTAAATAAAGTTAAAGTGTGTGTGTGTTGTTGTTGTTGACTCATCTCTTGCATCAACGATCAATGGTGTTATTTCGGTCCGATCCGAATCAGGATCAGGAGTCTTAGGAGACCAACAGAGCGCAATCTGAGTTTGCATACATTTACAGCTCCACAAGCACTAATTATACTGTAAAAGCACTAAATGCACGTTGCTCGAAATAAACTATCTTACATACTTTTCTCCGCAGTGATTCACAAAGGAGTTTTGGAGACGCTCAGTCGGTGCCGAACATCTGCAATGTAAGTAGAGCCTACGTATATATTGGATTATAATAACACTCTGGGGCGCAATAACTATTTTCATCAACAGCCAGCCAATAGTCTGGTGTAGAAAAGTACAATGAAGGAAGCAATGTCTCTGTTTGTGGCCTTTTACACACTCTCTCTCTCTCTCTCACACACACACACACACACACACAGTCCATAGGGACACCAGTCAGACAAACGATGATAAAGTGATGCTCTTATGCTTCTGACAGATTGAAGAGACGTGGGCTTCAAATGTCTCACTAATAAACTGCCTATCTCTCTCTCTCTCTCTCTCTCTCTCACACACACACACACACACACACACACACACACACGACAGGACCTCACAAAGATATGAGTCTCCCACAGGAAGATTATTACCACACAGCTAAGCCAAAGTACCTCTGCTGGCAGAAATATCAAACGCAGCATCACGGACGTGCTTGCCCTTTTCACGGTCATGGAGTCGAAATGTTTCAGCGAGAAAAATGATACATACTCTAGAAGCTGTGGGACAGTTTTTACGGTGCCACCGCGGAGAAGCGCCGTCGTCTTCACTACTACTTCAAGTCCTTCCGAGATTAAAATCGGACGCGAGCGCTACGACGCAGCGGTAATTTTCACGCTCAGGTTCCTACCGTTCTGAGCGCAATGCTCCTACGACAATAAAAAAATACTTACATTTCATTACAAATCGTTAAGAATCATAACGGAGTACGATCCGTGTAAGATGTACGGGTTTTTTTATTTTGCAGTTCTCGTCTAGAGATGAAGGGGCGGCGCTAAAAAGTTCGAATGTAAACAAAAAACGGAACGCAACGACTTGCATAAACCCGTCGGTTATTCACAATAGAACGTAGAAAACATGTCTAAAACTGGGGAAATGGACCGTTTTAAGAAAAAAAAAAAAAAAAAGGTCATTTAGAATTTCATGGCCGTAAAACGTCTCAAAAAAGTTGGGACGGGGGCAAAACAGGCTGGAAAAGTAAGCGTTAGTGAAAAGAAACAGCTGCAGGAACATTTTTGCAACACGTCAGTAACGTGATTGGGTATAAAAAGAGTACCTTACAGAGGCGGAGTCTCTCAGACGCGGCGCGACCATCAGATTCAAAATGACCTTATATTTTCCTTAAAATGGTACATTTACTCAGTTTCAACATTTGATACGTTTTCTATGTTCGATTGTGAATAACATACGGGTTTATGGGAATTCTGGTTTTATTGACATTTTACACAGCGTCCCAACTTTTTTTGGAATTGGACTTGCACATTATTGGTTTACGAACATTATTATATATGGAATAAAACTGATATAGGGAAATGATCAAGGATAGGATGGTGTGATGAGGCCTGAGGCGACGCAGAGTCACTGTAACCACCATGAATCTGATTATTTCCCTATAACAGCGTGCCTCAAAGGGTTGTATCCCTCTTCTATTCCTTCTATTATTCATATACTCTGTTTAATCCTTTCCTCATTTCTCTTCCGTTTATTGTTAAACATGATGTCGAATATCCAGTGAGCCAGTTAACGTTCTGGATTACATTATAGCAGCTACACAGACAGAAAAGACGTTCCCTCTTCATTAAGACAGGAAACAAAAGCAGTAAAGAACAACGTCCTCTGTCCTGAAGACTTTACACAGTTACAAAGCTCTGACACTGGAGACTCCTTCCTTAAATGTTGACTAATTGTCTCCTTCCAGAAAACTTCTCCATATTTACAGTCGTTGGAAATTATAGAGCCGTCACACTTTAAAGTGTCTGGACTTTAAGAGAGAGAGAGAGAGGGAGAGAGAGAGAGGTAAAGAGGAGAAGAGATGCCTCGAGCTCAACGAGAGGAGAAGAGCGGAGTCGAGGAAAGGTCAAGCATGTAATATCAGCGCAACATGCCTCCTCTCCTGCAGACAATAGCTTCCCATGGCGGGTTCTCTCTCGCACGTCTCCCTCTCCTCCACCTCTCCCTCGTTCACTCGTCCCTGCGCTTAATTACAGTCATAGCGGCCTGCCGCCTGCCGTCCCTTAACATATTCCTCTTTATTTTGAGCCGCTTTTTTCTCGGGTAATGGAATGTCAGCTCTCCACCATTCCTGCACCGATCAAAGTGACCTCGCAAATCAATACACACGCTGACAAGACGAGGAACATATAATAAATGGCACACACACACACACACACACACACACACACACACACACACTATTCCCTGAGCGTATGTGACGAGCACCTCTCATAGCAGTCATCTCAGTGTAAAGGCAGTCAGTTATGTTTAAGGTGTGCATATTATATAGTGGAGATGGTAAAAGCAGCTTTCGCCCCTCTCTTCCTTTCTCTTTTTCTCCATCTGTCCAAACCAGAGAACTGACAGCAGCCCACCAGATTACAGTTGTAGCTTCTCTCTCTCTCTCTCTCTCTCTCTCTCTTTTTTTATTATTGTTGATGTTTTCTCTCTGGGAAGAGGTTATAGCCGAAGCAATTTTCCTCTTAAGGGGAGCAAATGGCAGCGGAAAATTGTATGTGCCGTCACTCAGGCGGTGATTGGCAGGACGGCCTCGGTGAGGGTGAAGGAAGATCGAAAAGATTCCATATGTGAAAGTGAATGAGAGAGAGAGAAAGAGAAAGATGGAGGGGGGGGGGGGAAAGCACAGTGCATATTAAAAGATGTGTTGTGAAAAACGGGTGTGAAATTTCACACTCCTCTGGATGGAAACGTCTGCCGATCTTCTGGGTAGGGGAGTCAAAGCCAGAGAGGGAGAGAGGGAGAGAGAGAGAGAGAGAGAAATAATGGCCAGGTGCTCAATATGTTGGCCTCAGTGAGCAAAATCCCTCTTTCTCTCTCTCTCTTCCTCAGCTTTGTAATGGATCAAGAGGATTTGTCACTGCTGGAAAGCGCTCAGGCTCCTGGAACAAAGAGGATGAAATGAAGAGAGGCGAACAGACCGAGGCCTACAGGAGACGGGATGGACGTTCACACGCATGATGCAATAAAGGAACTGTGCGTGAAGCATATGCGTGATTATTATTTTTTTAAAATACTATTATTAATCTCCTTTTGATTATTTCCTGTAATAACCTGCTTTCATACGTGCAGATTTTACACGGGTTTAACGGCAATTAAATAGGAACAGGTTACGTGTAAGTATATAAGGAAAAGATTCAATCCCAGGAAGGACCGCACGAAAAATCAAGCAAGACGAGACCTGGTGCACTGACACCTTTTAAGATGAAGAGGAGGGAGAGCGTCCTGTTGCAGAACATATGAAATATCTAGACATTCCCATTGGATGATTCAGGATGATTCGTTTATAAGAGGAGTCACTCATACGACTCACATGTCATAAAAAAAACATGTCTAAGTGTAGATATGGTGAAGTCTTCTGTAAGGATAGGTTTATTTATGGAAGGAGTCTCCAGTGTCAGCACTTCGGTAAAGCTGTGATTTTATGCGGAGTTTTCTGGCAGGAGATGTTTTCGAGGGGTTTTAGAGGAGTTTTAGAGGAGTTTTAGAGGTGTTTTAGAGGAGTTTTAGAGGGGTTTAGAGGGTTTTAGAGGAGTTTTATCGGGGTTTTAGATGTGTTTTATAGGAGTTTTAGAGGGGTTTTAGAGGAGTTTTAGAGGAGTTTTAGAGGGGTTTAGAGGGGGTTTAGAGGAGTTTTATCGGGGTTTTAGATGTGTTTTAGAGGGGTTTTAGAGGAGTTTTAGAGGAGTTTTAGAGGGGTTTAGAGGGGGTTTAGAGGAGTTTTAGAGGTGTTTTAGAGGAGCTTTAGAGGGGTTTAGAGGAGTTTTAGAGGTGTTTAGAGGAGTTTTAGAGGGGTTTTAGAGGAGTTTTAGAGGGGGTTTAGAGGAGTTTTAGATGTGTTTTATAGGAGTTTTATGGGAGTTTTAGAGGTGTTTTAGAGGGGTTTAGAGGAGTTTTAGAGGAGCTTTAGAGGAGCTTTAGAGGAGTTTTAGAGGTGTTTTAGAGGAGCTTTAGAGGGGTTTTAGAGGAGTTTTAGAGGGGTTTTAGAGGTGTTCTAGAGGAGTTTTAGAGGGGTTTAGAGGAGTTTTAGAGGAGCTTTAGAGGAGCTTTAGAGGAGTTTTAGAGGTGTTTTAGAGGAGCTTTAGAGGGGTTTTAGAGGAGTTTTAGAGGTGTTTTAGAGGAGTTTTAGAGGTGTTTTAAAGGAGTTTTAGAGGTGTTTTAGAGGGGTTTTAGAGGTGCTCTAGAGGAGTTTTAGAGGGGTTTTAGAGGAGCTTTAGAGGGGTTTTAGAGGAGTTTTAGAGGGGTTTTAGAGGAGTTTTAGAGGAGTTTTAGAGGTGTTCTAGAGGAGTTTTAGAGGAGTTTGCGTTCTGTGGTTTTTCATTAACGTGATAAACTTCTTTGTAACTTCGACTTGCTTTGCAGAGTTTGAGTTTCATTATGTAACACATCTAAACACTTTGGGATGTGCAGCTGATAGAAAATGATTTGTTTCAGGTAACTCAGCTTAACTGTTGTTGATTATTTTACTATAACGGCATGACACGGAGCGTTAAAACTGATTTAAATCCAATCCAGGATGACGGAGATACATTTTAAGTGTGTTTACAGTTACATTTTTATGCAGTTTGAATGAAAGGTTTGAAAACCTCTCTCTCTCTCTCTCTCTATCTCAGTCTGCCTCTCTGTCTGTCTCTCTGTATCTCAGTCTGCCTCTCTGTCTATCTCTGTTTGTCTGTCTGTCTCTCTCTCTTTCTCTCTCTCTCTGTATCTCAGTCTGCCTCTCTGTCCGTCTGTCTGTCTCTCTCTCTCTCTCTCTCTCTCTCTCTCTGAGGGTTAATTACCAATCCACTGACAAACCTTTACCTAATTAGCAAACCTCTGACCTTATTAACAAATGATGAATTATGAGAACAGCTGAACAACATTGTCTCAAGGCCTCCATCCATTAACTGCTATTGTTTTCCACCAAACATGACATTGATCCAATTTAACACTAATCAATTGCAACTGTGCGTGACATTCAGAGGCGACCTTACCGCCAGGCACCTCATGAACTATGACGAGGATTAAACTTTCGCTAACGAGCTGATATCTCAGGGCAATGCTTATTGGGGGTGGGGGGGGGACCCAAAAAAAACCCACAATGGTGTATTCATAACAATCCATAATGAAATTGCTCAGGCGTGCAGGTCATCCATTTGCGACGCAATGTCATAATCAATGGCTGAGCGTGCACCCTGGCAGCCATGTTAATGAGTGTTACTATTAATTGTTTACAGTTCGGAGCCGCTGCGCGTGAGGCCACGTCGTGTCATCCACGTGAAAATGCCACGTCTCATTAGGAATGCCACGTGCGCGTGAAAGGGAGGGAGGGAGGAAAGGCGGGGAGGTATAATGTTGTCGTCGCGAGCTCGGAAGCGCTATCATGGCTGACAGCTGCCAGGTGGAGAGAAAAGCGCACATGCCGGGAACGACGGGCTGAAGAAGGGAGACACAGTAGTATCGCACGCTCGCCTGCCATCTTTTACACAATAGAGCTGCCACTGGCGTGAAATGACACTATTGTGTTCGTACACGCTCTGTTTATGAGATTTATCTCACAGCGGAGAGGTGGACCACCCGTCATAGCACTGCATCTCTCTCTCTCTCTCTCTACACACACACAGTGTCCTGCAAATCAAGGTCCACTGGGGCAAAACTCTCCACACGTACTCAAAATGAAGTATTACAAACTACACTAATAGTGCTTTTTTTTTTTTTTTGCATATCTGTTAGGCTAAGGAGATTTCAAAGGGCCCGAAACAAACCCGCAACAACTGCGGTATTTATTTTTGTCGCATTTTTCCCTCTGGATTCCTAAACAGTGCCAAATGAACCACTGCACTGGTAAAGCGAAGGATTTTGCTGAGCCTTAAATATAAGTAACTAAAATATAATGTACTTATATAATGTATGACAGTGCGAGTCAATCAATGAAACGTGCGTACTTATTGAAAATGAATGAAACGTTGTGCGACTGCAGCGAGACAAACAAAGCATGCTACCTAAGCAGCTATTAAAACCGACTAACACGTGAGAGCATGTTGCTGTAGGAAAATAATCAACAACAGGGTGGTGATGATGTGGTAACTAACCTGAAGTTCATTATTATTTTTATTATTATTATTATTTTACTATTTGTATTTATTAAAGAATGTCACATTGTACTTTTTAGCCTTTTATACATACATTTCATTTTGTGGAAAATCCACAAAACCAGACCGTCTTTTTTCCCCTCTTTCTAGAGAAACCGAAACGCCCTCCTTCCTGTGGCGGAAAACTTCAGCTTTATCTTTGACTTTTTCGAAAGTGCTGACACTGGAGACTCCTTCCATAAATGCTAAAGAAACGTTTCCACACAGAAAGCTTCAGCACATCAAAGCTGATCGGTCCGTGTAGGTTTTTTTTTGCCCCCCCCAAAAAAAAAAAAAAAAAAAAAAAACGCTCGATTTTGCTGCTGCGTTTTTTTCAAGATTTGCGACGCGACTTGCCGAGTTTTTTGTGCCGTTTTTTTTTTCATATATATTTTTTTAATCTACACGAATTAACGAAAACGCAATCACACGAAATAGTTCCACACGGTCTTTCACAGTGATGTTTGTTGGCAAACGCGACCTTTTATCCGTACTCGTACTCGACACGGCTTTGTCTGAACGACGATGCGATCGCGTCACACGACGCGTCTCGGCCCAAATCCGCGGGAAACCTGCGGAAATTTCGAAAAATTCCAAAGCGCCTCGGAATACTGCGTTCGTTCCTGCGATCGCAGAATCCCGAAGGCACGAGGGACTGTTTCGTGCTCTTAAAAAAAAAAAAAAAAAAAAAAAAAAAAAAAACATCGACAACTTCTGACCAATCAGATTTGAGCGTTCGACATGGCTTGTATAAGTTGAGCGGAACTGCCGCTTCGCTGTAGAGTAGCTCGCTACGTTTGCGGTGTTGCTTCCCGTCACTAATGAGACACGGAAACAAATGAATATTTATACACGTTCATTAGGCATTATGGCCTAATGAAGCAGCGAGCGCACAGGAGATAAGATTACCTCCGAACATCCGGCGGAGTTAGCATGCATCTGTTACACACATGCGTGTACTTTATCTGAAGAGCAGATTGCGCTGTGCTGCAGCGAACACCTGTAAATAATGCAGCGTTAAAAGAGACAGACGAGTGAAGGATGGATGGAAGGAAGGAGGGAGAGAGAGAGAGAGAGAGAGAGAGACATCGACATGGAGAGGGGGAAAGCACAGGTGTGGTGGCTTACACTCCAGTCCCATCGCGAGTCACACTCTGCGAGTCGCTCTCTCCTTTTAACACCGTACACACGCCAAATAACATCTGATACATGTTGTGCATTTTTAAAGCAGCATTTGAAAGTCGGTGTGTATTAAGTTGTGTTTACAACAACCTCAGAACCTCCCCCATCTCCTCCTCAACCCCCCACCCACCCCGAAATCCCTCCTTCCCTCCCTCCGGGTGACGAGTAGTAAAAACACTTGGCGGAGGTGGCAGATATGACGTTAAATATTTTACGTGTGTTTGCTGCATATGTAGTTCGGCTACACCTGCTCCTCAGGAGGGAAGCCAGCTGCAGCATCTGCTCCAGAGCTCATTAACGACTCCTCACTCGATCCGAGGCCAAGGTAGACGCCGCGCTTCTACGCTGAACTCGGATCAGTCTGCTCTCCTTTCACACCGGCCCTTCATGAAGGATCGCTGCTTGTAGATCAGAGAAATTGATCAGTATATAACCTGTAGTATAATTCATGTTTTTACACCATGGCTTCGACGGGAGCACTTTAAGCCTTTCATGCGTAGCGTCCACACTTACAGACGGTCGATTTAGGGCTGGTTTTAGTCAAATATAAGATGCAAATCCCCTCCAAATCACTCGAGTGACGTGATTACTACTGTAATGTAATCTAAATCATGATCCTGATTTCTTTTACCCTCCAGATTGTTTACTGTACTCCATGCATCATATCTCCGCTGTATCCGTGTGCACGTTCTACACAAAATCCCAAATGATGTCAATAAAAAAAAAATTTCACCAGTAAAAAGTATTTATTCTTTTAATAATAATAAAAAAAGTCGATTTTCAGGTAGGATTATCCGCATCGTCCGAGCAGTCTTAAACGGCATACGTTTTTGTCAAGAATATTGTTAGATTCTGATAAGAAAAAAAATCCTATTTCCGATAATTCTAGTCATCAAATTTTCATGAAATTTTTTAGACCTGGATGTTAAAAAAAAAAAAATAAATAAATAAATAAATTGTTTATAAACACATTGGAATTTTTTTTTTTCCTTTTAATTTCAGGTATAATGTTTCATCTTTTTATTTTCTTTTATTTAATTTATTATTATTATTTTATTTTATATTCCTAAACGTGGACGATCCATTTCATTTTGAATATAAAGTTGAAATTCTCATGATGATGAATTGATGAATTCTCGAACCTGATTGGTCCAAAGGTGTTGATTAACTTACTCTGACAGTACAGCTCAGGTTACATTAATGCGCTCGTTCTAAGACGTTACGGTTTCTTTAGTAACAGCCAATTCACAAGGACCTGTACGGCAAATTGCTGTGGTATAAGAGGAATAAAACACTTTCAGGATGTGATGTCATTGAAAAATACGCCACGTTGCGGTGGCATCAGTAACTGCTCTGAACTCTCACTGACTATTTTCCTATAACCGCATGCATCCAGAACAAATCTATATCTTAATCTATATCCTTCCTCTCTTCTCTCCATCCTCTGTTATCTATTCCTCTTCATAGATCTCCTCAGTGTGCTCTATTTCCCGTCTTACAGTACCCCGCTCTCTCCTCTCATCTCATCTCATCTCTCCATCTTCTCCTTCTCTCGCCTTGATCTTCCTTCACTACAACGTGAAGAAAGAACGTCCAGATTAGAAAGGATTTACTTCTTCATCATCAAGTTCATTGTGTTCAATTTGATCTGACCTGAAAGAGACCACGCCCATCAGGATCGTAAAGTTTCATCATAGGATAAAGGTGATTTGCAGATTCTTCCCTCTAAGTGGATTCAAACCACACCAGAAAGAAAAAAAAAAAAAAAAACAAACATCCGCCTCCCACATCATAATAGAGCCAGAGGGTTATATTTTCCTTTCATTTGTCACCCGCCTGTCCGGTATGCGTTTGCATGTCCGTGCTGTTTTATTTGGATTGTAACGTCATCTATAAAACTCTAAATCATGATCTTTACCGCGTAGCAGATCCTTTCACAGGCGAGTAATACGTTTCAATTTAGATTCAGGGAAGAACAGATTTAAGCCAAATCGCAGACATTACGTCGTAGCGCTGCGAAAAACTTTCCAGACCAGCCGGCTAAACACACAGCAGCCGAGTTAATGCCGTTTATCAATCTTGACCACCTCGACGTAATCCAGATAATCACTGGAGTTCTGAAGGCCGAGCGCGAAAGCTGCTATCAGACGGAGTTAAAGCAAATCCGAGCGCTGCATTGTGTTACCGATGATTGGCTTGAAATTGTTTCATCCGAACACGACCGGTCGACCGAAAGAGTTTCACTCAGCCATCAGGAAAACGGTGATTTCCTTTAAAGGTGATAAAGCGAAAGACGGTCATTGTACGACGTGTTTGTTTTTCCCTCCTTAGGAAGTCGGTTTGACGGAATTTCTATGCTACGAGCCAATTAACCAAATCGCATAGCGCAGCTTGCAGCTAGTCCCTGTATTATTAGCGTGTTTTTAGAACAGATACACATGTAGCATGTGCAATTCAGTCTTTTATACTTGTTAAAAAGCTCAGAATCAAGATACACACGCATACACATGCACACACACACACATACACACACACGCCTACTGGTGTAGTTTATGATCATCAGTGTTGTGCAAACTTGGTTTAACGGAATATTCCGTTAGTAAGTGGGTCGCATCTACAATAACAATAATAAACAATATAAACACTACACAATACAATAATAAACACTACACGCTTTTATTTTTTTCGTAACATAGCCCGGTACATCGGTGTTTTATTTATTTATTTGTTTGTTTGTTTATTTATATAGTTAAAGCACGTCAGGCTACGTCTACATAAACCAGGGTGAAGTTTCCTCTGCGTTTCGGCTTTCCCTCCACACCGAAGCTTTTTGAAAACGCTACCCCAAGTAATTAAATTCGAAAACGCCAGAGATATTCGGAGATATCCGATGTATTTTTAGTCACGTGACCCGTTCGACTCAACACGGACACGCTGTCGGACGATGTTGTACTGAAGCTGCTGTGAATGCTATACAGTTTGATAGCTTTGTTAACGATTAATGTCACTTCGCACAACCTTCAGATCGCATGTTTAAATAAACGCCCGACGGAAATGACGCGGAGCAAAGCGTCTCATGTTTATACGCCTACGCAGTATGGGGATGCGAGCGTTTTCAGACGTTTCAGCGAGCGTGAACGAGGAACTTTTGGAAAACGTTTGAAAACGCCAGCGTAGAAGACGGAGAGTGTTTTAAAACTGCGCTTTTCGGATCTACCCGGATTAACGTGGGTGTAGCCTCGGCTACACCACTCAAGAAATTTGCATGGGACCTGTATGGTTTTTTTTTTTTTTTAATACCTGCCTGCAATATTTTCTGTAACTGGTTCTGTTTCGCAAAATGTAAACAAACTAGTAGTCTAATTTAAACCGCTGCTGTTAAGACAGAGGCTGTAAATGCGTCACACTGCGCCGTACATTCGCATTAATAATAATAATAATAATAATAATAATAATAAGCAGCACGGTCTTTATTTGAGCTTCGTGTCTGACTGCTTGACTACACCTGAAACGAAGTTTTTTTAAAAAAAAAAAAAAACCCTCCTGCTAGTGGAACTTTTCTTTTCTTGTAATTGCATCTGCATTTGCATTCATTTACAACGCATCATGTGTTCAATCAGAATAATGTATTGGTATGAGGGTACATCCCTACTGTTTACGGAAGTTGAAATCGGACCTGCAGGGCCTGAACACTAGTCACTAATCAGGATGAGCAACACTACCACCGGCAACACCGGCATCCCTCAGGGCTGTACACTCGGTCCACTGCTGTTCACGCTAAAGACTGCAAAAATATATATATACTTAAACTACATCAGGACACTACAGTGCTCAGCATCATCAGCGACGACAATGAGCAAACTTACACAGAAGACAGAGTGGTGTAACTGAAATCTGTCTCAAGGTGGACAAAAGAAAAGACAAAAGAAAGATCCACTGTGATCTCCGGAGAGAGTCAAGAGGACGTCTGGGCCCTTAAAACCACCTCTACTGATTGTAACCACACGCCGAGATGAGCCTGTACAGTACAAGTGTAAAATATTCCTGTTATTATATCTACTCCTATCCATTCTGCGGATGTGACGACCCCGACGTAATGCCACGATACGTCACGTTAAAAGTTAGTTTGAAGTCCAGAAGGCTTAAGACTACATTCCTGAAGCCCTGTGTATTAAGGGCAGCTTTGTATTTATCATAAATTCTCCCAACTGCATAGCGACATCAAGCTCCATATGCGTGGTTTTTTATTTCTTGTCTTCCCCCTGAGGCTTGGGGTTGGGGGTGAGAATGACAATGCAGCGCTCCATCTGTTGGTATAGGTAGCAGCGCAGGGCTAAATTAGCACATATTGCATGGCAGGCATATGCTATGGCATAAAGCTACAAGAGGGCATTGTGCACCAGCTGCTGTGTTGACAAATGCTTGCACTTGTGCAGTCAGCAAGCCAAGCTGGGCACGAGTGACAGTGACTTTTAATAGGGAAAGGTGTGTGTGTGTGTGTGTGTGTGTGTGTGTGTGTTCAGCAGATGTGTGTTAAACATACATTCTTGACCTGACGTTGTCTCTTTGCATTCATTCTCAATAGCAAACATACACAGATGCGCATATAACATACCTGTGACTGGAATAGGTGTGCGACGTGCGAATCGGAGGTCCGTCTGCCGAACGTGTCTGCGGGTCAGATTTGTCCCAGATGTCCTGTCGTGACATGATGTTAAAGACAGGTGAGAGAAGCATCACCAGCAGTGAATACACACACACACACACACACATTGGCGAAATATCAGCAGCAATGGACACACAGGGAAAAAAGAAGGCGAGGTTTGTTGAGGGAAAGGACATCATATCAAACCCCAGCACCGACAAGCTGCGACTGTTCGGTTCATAAGCAAGACCCTTAATCCTTAATTAAGGCCTCGAATGTAAGTTGATCTGGGGAGAGAGAAAAAAATAAATAATAATCAGCCAAGGATCAAATGGATATGTAAACTCGTATTGAATAGAGAATGATGGAATAGATAACGAATACAAATACAGATACCAATAAGAAGTGCAATAATATTATTGTTGTTTATTTATTTATTTACTTTATTAATTATATTCAGCGTAACTTGCCAGAAAACGTTCACGCCGTATCTCGTTGGAATTAAAGGTGAGCATCGGAGCTCAGATCCTGTGGGATCTTGTGGGATCCTGTGGGATCTTGCGGGATCTCATGGGATCCTGTGGGATCTTCTGGGATCTTTCTGGGATCCCGTGGGATCTTGTGGGATCCTGTGAGATTTTCTGGGATCTTTCTGGGATCCCGTGGGATCTTGTGGGATCCTGTGGGATTTTCTGGGATCTTTCTGGGATCCTGTGGGATCCTGTAGGATTTTGGGATCTTTCTGGGATCCCGTGGGATCCCGTGGGATCTTACGGGATCCTGTGGGATTTTCTGGGATCTTTCTGGGATCCTGTGGGATCTTACGGGATCTCGGTGGATCCTGTGGGATTTTCTGGGATCCTGTGGGATCTTCTGGGATCCTGCGAAACTCGCAGCACAAACTGCGTGTTTGTTCACGACGACATGCTGATAGTGCTGGCATTTCTACCTCTGTAATTTTTTTCCCTGCAGTATTTTACAGTGTTTCTACTTCATATGCGGTGGTAGGGTTCAAAAAACAACAAAAAAAATATCTATTTTCTGGTTTAGGCCACGCCCATCTTAGTAAGCGAATATAGTCCAAAATCCAGAAGTTCCAAATATTCAAATCCGTATCCGCACTGTAAAAAAAATTAACATAGAAGTAAAAACATTTAAATAATATTCTAAATGATTAATCTCTCAGTCATTTATCTACTGTTTCCTATTATAGGTTTACAATACACATCTTTACTCATTTCAGTATCCCTTTTGTTCTATTGGCACATCGTTTTACTAATTCCATTTTTTTATATTTGAGTTTAAGCAAAACTTAAAGCTTAAAATTTGTTTTAAAAGGCCTACAAATGAGTTTAATAATCTTATATTTGTTTTATCGTAATCAATACTAGAAAAATTACTTTATTCGAGGTAATTTTTTTTTTAACTTCTATTTTTACGATGATGTCTTTGTTTATTTTTAACTGTGCAGATACAGTTATGAACATTTGGAACAATACACTGCGAGATATCTTGTATGTTAGCTAATATTCCTCAATACAAGCTCATTATATAAGAGGTACAACATCATTACAGCTATTTCTAGACATATAAACAAATTCTATTATAGTCTTAATTCTATTGGCAGATCATTTGGGGTCATTTCAAGCGATTATTTATAGAAAGAAGCCAAAATATCTATCAGCCAATAGAATGACAATGTTAAGCTAGAAATAAGAGTTAACAATCTTATATATGTTTTTTTTTTTTTTTTTTAAATCTAAGAAAAATATTAGTTGAGTTACAGACTATAACTTAAATAGAGTTGCCTATATTGAAGATACTGTTTCTTGCTTATTCCTGCAGTGTAAACAGATAGCGATCACAGCGTCCATTTCATTTAGTCACATGGTTTGCCAATAATACGGAAACGCGAAACACGCATACAACACACACAAAGCATTCCCTCGCAAATCATTGGTTTGGAAATGGGGTTTTAATTTAGTTAACATTCATGAGAAGAGCACAAAGAAACAAAACCAGGGTTCGAGTTGAACAGGTACACCAGACACGGCATATTCCGGCTGTACAACACTGAAGCACCATCACAAGCCTTTACAGTTCTCCACCTGAATCAGTGCAAAGATCAAAGGAGTCTGGACAACACACCATTATTAATTCCACATCGCGTAAAACCAGCTGAATTCTGAACCAAATGGGAATCTTTTCTTTATCTTTTTTTTTTTTTTTTGGTTTAATTAGAAATCAGATTTAAAATTAAAAAAAAAAAAAAAAAAAAAGAGATCAGCAGGGTTGACCTATGATGCATTCTTCTTCCACGATCTCCAACTTCAGACTTGGACACTTACAGTACACGGAACTCTTCCTTATAGATGAGCTATAAAACCATCGACACACTCGCACATACGTTAGCAAACCCTGGGATAACCAATGTTCCAAATTTCGGATTAGGAGTGGTGTAGAAGCTACACCTGCTACAATGCTGATTAGGCTTTGCTCAGTAGAAAACATCATCCCGACTACATGACCACCAGTAAACTGTGACAGGGAGTGGAGCAGTGCGCGGACGTAACGTACAAAGTGTAACCACATGGCAGATGTACTGATGTTTGACCCAATACCTTCAGAAAATTTGCATTATTCAAGCACAAACAGGAAATGTGCACACTTCTTAATAAAGCACACACAGACCCAAGCACTGTTGAATTCTCAAATCTGATTGGTTTAGAACGAAGGAAGGAAGGAGTTGATTAATTTTCTAAAACAGCAGTTTTGAATATAGTTCCGGCTGCACATAAACGGATTCAATCGGTTTTTTTTTTTTAAAAAAAGCATGTAATCATTGATATTGTTACATTTTCTGTTATGAGATGTTTAACTTTTTTTTTTTTTTTTTTGGAAGGAGTCTCCAGTGTCAGTGCTTTGTACACTGCAAAAAATGACATCTTCGCAAGTGAAAGAAGGAAGAGTTAGCTAATATTTCCTCATTATGAGATTATTATAGAATTTTGCTCAATTATTTCTTCTTTCTAGAAATAAACACTGTTTAAAATTCAAAAACTTTATCACTTCAAGCTTGACATCACAAGAAATATGAACATAATCTGAAAAATTAACCTTAGATTAAAAAAAATTCATCTTTTTTTCCTCTCAAATAAAAAAAAAGCTACAGAAACATTTTTTTCAGTTGAGAAAAAACAAGAATTTTTTTTTTTTTTACTTTGATCCAAGGTACACTCTTTTTTTAAAATAAAAATATTAGTTGAATTTGCCTATATTCAAGATATTTTTACTTGATATTTATTAAGTTTGTTTTGTTTTTTAACAGTGTAACAGTCAGAGGTAAAGCTACACTGCAAAAAAATTTATAAGCAACTTCAGCAAATTATTTCTCTTTATTAGATTCGATTCTTAAACAGACATAAGATTACTAAACCCATTCCTAGATATATTTACGAATTCCAAGCTTAATTTGGATTATTTCCTGCATTCATTTCCAGAAAGAAGAAAAATCATCTGCCGATAGAAATGAGAATCGAATTTTAAGACTGAAATGAGTACACATGTCTAGAAATCGGTCGAATAGTCTTCCACTTGCTAAAGAATAATCTCATAATAAGCCATGAGATAACTTTTGCTTTATTCAAGATATCTTCACTTGCTATCATTCATTTCTGCAATGTAACTTTAAGTTGTAACTGCAAAAAAACGGCATCTTAGCAAGTGAAAAAAAAAAAACTTTAATACAGTCATATTGTCTAGTATTTCCTATTATAACGTTACAACACAACAAATAGACGATCCTTCACTTATTTCTGGACTGATTTTAAACGTTCTTATTCTATCAGCATTTCATTTTGTTTCTTTAAAAAACTACTTAAAATTCCAGCGGAAGCAGGAACATTTATTTTAAGCTTGGGATGAGAAGAAAACGTCTAATATCTCCGATTTGGTTTACTGTGATCTGATACTAGACAGATTGGACAATATTCAAAATATTTTCACTTGCTCAGATGTCTTTTTTGTGCGTGCAATGAACAGGACAGACGGCTTTGTACGTTTCATCTTATTAACGTCAAGAAAGGGGGGGGGGAGGGGGGGGGGGGTAGGGGATGGACTGATGCTGCTATAGTGCAAGTGATAACAGGAACTAATTTGCTTTGTGGATGTTCCACAACGTTAAATGCATAAAAAAAAAAAAACAATAATAAAAACTACAACGTAACGTTCTTTAACAATGGAAACGTTGTCGAATTGCTGCGTTGTAACAGGAATTAAAATTTTAAAAAAAAATAAAAAATCCCTGCTGTTATTGGAAAATAATCAACTTCGGGGTGGGAACGTATCACACCGTGTATACTGATGAACTGTTAGCTGGTGTTATAATAGGCAGATTCATAGCATATTATACAGCATAGCGTATAGCCATACCACAAGCAGGTAAAGTCAATATTCCTGCTTTCTTTAATATAGAACGCGCAAAGCTTTACCGTGAATTTTAAACCAAAACAAAACGACGTGTGCTTTATGAACAGTGTCGCACTTCAGTAAGTGTATAAAAGCTTTCTCTTGCGTTTTCAGATCGTTTTTACGCTGTAGGTCGGTACACGAGACACAAACGTCACAGCAAAACACAGAGGCTGAAAACGGAATCCGGAGACGCTACGGATCGTAAACTCGCGTCGAGCGTGCGTTGGACGTGTTTTATAGACGGATTTATGAAGAATAAGTACGGAGCATCTGGTAAGGTTTCGGATCGGTATGTGGTGCGGAAGTTCCTTCCCGCTGTACTGGAGCGACAAAACATAAAGACGACACCGTTTCGGGTTACTGTTCGCCCCTAAAATTACGATATACTCTGATACACGCACGCACACACACACACACACACACACACACACACACACAAATAAAAACACACACAAAAACAGTGCAAATCAGCTTTTCTTCCCCTCCTCATACTTGACTATATACACAGAGAATCAGGCATAACGGTAACAGTTACAGGGAGTGTTGGTTCTGTGCGATGAAGTCCTTCTCCGTCCAAATGTCAGTTTTGATCTCCGCCTCTTTTGTTTCTGCTCGTCGGCTCGTCTCTTCGTCTGTCCTTCGAGGTCTACCCTTCTCTTTCCTTTCTCTCGCTTTCTATTTATACAGGCTCATGGTAGGGCTCTGGTACATGCACATGTAAGCATCGCAGAGCAGGCGGCGCGCGTAGCCCTGGATGTTTTTAGGGTCGAGGGCGTGGAGCTCTTCAGGGGTCATTTTTAGGTACGCTCCCACTTCAGGACACGGGGACACCTGCGGGATGTTAAAGCCGTTCTGGCCACCTGTTCACACACACACACACATACACACACGAGAGAGAGAGAGAGAACGAATTAGATGCAACCATCTACGTATAATATACACTTATTTGAGTACAAAAGTTTGCACACCCTTACTTTAAACTAATGCAACCAAGACAACTAATCTGACTGACGTTCCTTCCACTTGCCTCTAAATCTGCGTCCGCTTTTTAACACCTTTTTTTTTTTTTTTAAATAGCGAAGTACTCAAATTAATACTTTATTGTACTTTTATTCCACTTTTTGCTCCACTCATTGGTCTCGTCTGTGTGCTTGTTATCTTTATACATAACTTCCTGAATCTCACTGACTCGACTGTCAGGGTTCAAGTCTGCTGCTCGTTTTTGTTGTTTGTTCGTTCGTTTGTTTGTTTTTAAATCGTTGCACACCGTAATGAGGCGCATTCAAATGAACAACCCCGATCATGTTTACTGCTGTGCAAAACTTTTAAGCTTGCTAACAAATATTCATACTCGCTTCAGGAATTCAGCTGTACGTCGTAAACGGATGTTACATTTTGTCTATTCATACACTAAACAAAC
>NC_071281.1:16117419-16142419 GCF_023375685.1 Ictalurus furcatus
AGCATGGTGTAATGAAAAGGTTGAGAGCATGAGGAAAGTGTCCGACAGGCAGACATCCTCACCTTTCTCCTCAGACGTGAATCCTGAAGCAGCCTCCACCTTTTCTAGAATTCTCCGCAACTTCATGATCTTAGTCGCGCAGACATAACCGTGACTGACACGCAAAAACAAAAATACGTTACATAAATATATTCAGAATATATGATGAATATTTGGTGTTCGAGAAGGAGTAACGTGTATAACGTGTATAACGTGTGTTTGCATCTGAGACTCACATCCGCAGTGGGTTGACTATCTCAGTGCGTAACAGCTCCTGGGTCTCCAGGTAATATTCTACGTCGGTCTTAGACTTCGGCCTCAGTAACACCGTGTCCAAGACCGAGCTAAACGAGAACAGACTGAGAGGAGAGGAAGGGTTAAGAGATGAGTGCATACGTGAAAAAAAGTGAAAAGAAAATGAAAAAGAAAAAAAAAAGAAAAAAAAAAGAATTGACAAAAATTTAAGATAAGAGAACATGAAAAGAAAAAAGAAAAAGAAAATAAAAAAAAGAAGATGAAGAAAAGAAAAAAGCGAAAAGGTGAGAAAAAAGAATATGAAAAATGAAATATGAATAGAAACCAAAAAGAATAAATGGAAAAAAGAAAAGAAAAGACAAGTAGGCAAAAAAAAAAACAAGGGCGAAAAGATCAAATGGAAAGAATAGAAAGCAAATAAAAGAAAAGGCAAAAAAGAAAAGTGCGGAACAAAAATAAAATAAAATAAAATAAAATAAAGAAATAAATAAATAAATAAATAAATAAATAATAAATAATTTAATTTGATGAAAAATAGAAAAAAGGTCAATAAAAAAAAGCAGAAAAGAGAAGGAAGGTGAAGGATTTAGAAAACGGGAACAAAAATAAAAATATAAGAGCAAAAATGGAAAAGAAAAATAAAAGTAAAAAAAATATATATATAAGAGATAAAAGGAAGAAAAGTGCAAAACAATAAACAGAACATGAAAAGGAGAGAGGGAAAAAAGGAGAACAAAAATAAAAGCAAATTACCAGGAAAAAGAAAAAAAAAAGAGAAGAAAAAGAGAAGGCAAGGGAAAGATTAAAAAAAGAAAAAGAAAAAAAATGCAAAAAGGAAAAAAATAGTGAATAAAATTTTAAGGAAAAAAAAAAAGGAGGGAAAATATTGGGTTAGTCATTACACATGTCCATGATGAAGCTGAACATGTTTATGCTTCATGTATATTTATTTTAACATTCCCTAGTGTCTTTAATGCATTTGGGCAGTTTCTCTACGCTACCACCATTTTCACTCAGCAGCTGCATTTTAAAACATTTATACATACTATGTACTATAGGAGTGTTGGAGTGTGTGTGTGTGTACACTATAGGAGTGTGGAAGTGAGTGTGTATGTATGTACCAGAAGAGCGTTGAATCCAAGTAACAGGAGTTGTAGTGGCCTTGAATGCCTTTCTTCTTCCCGACCATCACGTCCAGGCCATCGCTCTCTATACGAGGAGGAGTGTTCTCGTTCACTACTTCGCTCAGGTAACCACCAAACGCTACAACACACACACACACACACACACACACACACACACACACATACATTAAACCTCCGGATATAAGTGGATTCCCATAAATTAACAAAGGGTGTCCTCTGTCACAGTGTGTGTGTGTGTGTGTGTGTGTGTGTGTGTTACCTATAGAATTGCAGCGTTCGATTGGATTGGGCGAGTGGTGTTGTGAAGGGAAGCGTGAATCTGGTCGGCAGCATTTCAGTTTCACAAACAAAGCTTTCTTTGGAGGACAGGTAAAGTAGCGCGTGCCTTTAAAAGTACCGTCAGTGCATCCTACACACTCCTCTTCCTGCAGGTGCACACACACACACTTTTGTTGATAGCGCTGTAGTGTAACTAGCAGGTGATGTGGTGTCTATAATAGTAATAATATTAATAATAAACTCCATATATTTATATCTTATATATTATGTCAACTTACACATTAATTGTTTCTGAATAATTAATGACTTAAGAACTAATTCATGAATTATCCACCAATGAATTATTAATTACTAGATAATTATATTATCACTACTACAACAGTGATAATAATTACAATCCTACTTTATCCATAATCTTAATCACACAGACACACACACTGACCAGCTCCAGCCCTGCAAGAGGCTCCAGCAGTCCAGGCGGGAGGCCCACCCAGCGTATCACGCCACACAGGGGCGGATTCTCCTTCACCTCTACCAGTGACCCGACCTCTAACCCCGGCTGACCTTTAGGGGGCGACGGTGGCCTCGGAGAGGGAGCTGTCGGAGGGGGCGGAGCCTCCTGCTGTTCTCCCATCACCGACTGGACAGATAGTGAGAGCGGCCCATGGCTCATGCTCCCATTGGGGCCGGTCTTTCGACTCAGGCTGAAGGGCAGCGAGTGGAACTTGTTGTCACTGGACAGTGAGGGAACGGTGGGCGGGGCTCGGGGAGGCGGCGAGGCCTGGTTGAAGTCGGGCGGGGTTTCCGTCAGGGACTTGGCTGGGTCTTCGCCCACTGGCAGGTGGGGAGAACAGAGAGGAGTATATTAACATTCAATTAAAAAACCTGGAATATCCAATAACGCATGAGCAATGCACCAATGTGGAAAAGTGGAGCGAAAATCAACACCGTCACTTCGATTCCTAAACAGTGGAAGTTCCTTTCTGCCGGGAAGAAAAGGGGGGATGCATAAGAATAAAATTATTTTTTTTAAAAATTCTTTAGATTTGGCAGGAGCGTCGTGTCGAAATTTTGACTTTGCATCTCAGATCTTGACGTCTCAAATTTTTTAAAATAAAGATTTTTTAAAAAAACTTCTGACTTATTATCTCAGGATTATGAGTTCTCAAAACTTTTGACTTATTATCCCAGAATTTTGATTTATCTCAAGGTTTTTATTTATTTATTTATTTATTTTTAATTTTGACATCTTAAAGTTTTGACTTATCTCAGAATCCTCAGTTTTTATTACTTATCATAGAAAAACTGTTTTATAATCTCAGAATCCTGACTTCTCAGTTGTAATTATTTATCTTAAAAAAAAGTCTTATAATCTCAGAATCCTGACTTCTCTCAGTTGTAATTATTTATCTTAAAAAATAAAAAGTCTTATAATCTCAGAATCTTGATTTATCTCAGCTGTAATTATTTATCTTAAAAAAGTCTTATAATCTCAGAATCCTGACATCTCAGTTTTGATTCCGTATCTTCCAAAAATCGTCTTATAGTCTCAGAATTTAAATTTCTCTCAAAGTTTTGACTCACTGTAAAATTCTTTTTTTTCCTCTCAGAATTTCGACTTCTCGAAAACCTGACTTATCTCAAACATCCGAGTAATTTCCTAACCTCTTGCGATATTAAGTCAGAATCCTAAAATAAGTCAACATTTTTGACGTACAACTGCAGCCAAAAAAAAATAACGAGAGGGGAAAAAAAAAAAAACCCTCGTTTTCTTCTGTATTTTCTACCGGACAGAACTGGACTCTTACACTTAACCAAGTTAAATCGACTGACTTCTGTGACTCACTTTTTGGAAAATAGACCTCTCTCGTGAAAGCCGGAGTAAAGGATAATAAAGAAATGAAAGTGACTGAGTACCGAGAGTACTTTTCCACATGAGCGCATGAAAGGTTTCTAGGCAAATATTACTGAAATGTGATGGAGGGGGGGGAGCAGAAATGTGCAGAATGTGAGGAACCAGAAGTGTAGCAATGCAATGATTCACGTAACATGCAACACAATCGCGGTCTCCTTTCTACGCCCACATGAACCCAGCCAACGATCCCATGAAAACCCCTCCGAATGTCATTTTCATGCAGGTCATGGGGGAGAGTGAGCGCGTTTGGGAAGCACTGCTCGATGTGACAGTGATGTGAAGAGATGTGAGGAAATCTTAGCAGCAAGATCCAGCAGTGAAAAGTCTCACGTGCTAATCTAAATGTGGGGTGAGGAGGAATTTTAGCTGAGCGAGCTCTTCTCTTGCTGATAAGATTTGCCAATGATCTTTTCTGATTTCCTGCTGATCGTTCGCATTTCTCTCTTCTGCCGTTTACCTTCGTCTATGTACCACGTGCTTTTGGATTTGGACTGGCTCGGATGATCGACAGAGCTGCCGTTTAGCGTATAATAAAACTCAGACTTGCTCCTGCTGGCAGCCTGCAGACCTAACCCTAAATAACACATTCAACACACAGCGTCAGAGAGAGAGAGAGAGAGAGAGAGAGAGAGAGAGAGAGAGAGAGAGAGAGAGAGACCACTGTGTGTGTGTGTGTAATAGACAGTAGAAAAACCCGTGCAAAACTAAGGTGAGGGAGGAAGGGAGATTGGAAGAAAATGAAAAAGAAAGAAAGAAAGAACGGAAGAAAGAAAACAAAGAAAGAAAAACAGAACGAAAGAGAAAAACAGAAAAAGAGAGAAGAAAAAAATGAAAGAAAGAAAAGAAAGAACAGAAATAAAGAAAGACAGAACTGAGGAACAGAATGAAAGAAAAACAAAGAAAAGAAAGAAAGAAAGAACAGAATGAAAAAAAAAAACAAAGAAAAAAGGGCAGAATGAAAAAACAGAATGAAAGAAAAACAAAGAAAAATATACAATGGAATAAGAAAGCAAGAAAGAAAGAACAGGATGAAAGAAAAACAGAAAGAAAAAGAAAAATATAAAAAGAAAGAAAGAAATTGCATGCGTTATTTGACCGTTACTTATTTCTGGCCAATGTGTGAGGTGTTTTGTTTTAAAACCTCCATCTTTCTTGCGATTTTAAAAAAATTCTTTCAGTATACCCGTCGAGACAGGTGTGCTGTGGTAGGCCTCCGTGGATCGGACTTGTTTGTCCAGCACATCCTACAGACGCTCGATCAGACTGAAATCTAGAGAACTCGGAGACCGATTCAACACCTTGAACTCTTTGTCATGTTCCTCAAACATGAACATGTTCCTCCTGAACAGTTTCTGCAGTGTGTCAGGGCGCATTATCCTGCTGAGAGAGGCCACTGACGTTAGGGAATACCGTTACCATGAAGGGGCGTACTTGGTCTGGAACAATGTTTAGGTAGGTGGGACGTCTCAAAGGAACATCCACTTGGACGCCAGGACCCAAGGTTTCCCAGCAGAACATTGCCCAGAGCATCACACTGCCTCCGCCAGCTCGCCTTCTTTACATAGTGCATCCTGGTGCCATCTCTTCCCCAGGTAAGCGACACACACACACACAGACACACACAGACACACACACGCACCTGGCCGTCCACATGATGTAAAAGAAAACGTGATTCGTCAGACCAGACCGCCTTCTTCCATTGCTCCATGATTCAGTTCTGATGCCCACGTGCCCATTGTAGGAGCTTTCGGTGGTGTACAGGGGGTCAGCAGCTCTGTAGTCTGTAGTAGACTGTACTCTGTGCTACAGTAGCTCTTCTCTGGGATCGCACCAGACGGTCTACCCTTCCCTCCCCACATGCATCACTGAGCCTTGCACCCACAACTCTGAATTTTGTTAGGTACCAGTGGTTTTAATCTTATGGCTGATCGGCGTATGTTGTTGTGCTACACACGTCCGATAAGAGTGATCCATACTGAATTTCTCCAGTTACATCCAGATTTTATTTCACACCTAATGCATTCATATATTTTGGTAAAAAAAAAAAAAAAAAAAAAAAGGCAGATAGAAATGCAGCACAGATCTGAAACAGCCTGGTTTCCCACCTCAGAGCAGCAGGAAGGAACATGAACATAACATTTAAACATTTGGGGTGTATATGAGTGTGTGTCGAGCTGAAAAGCAACTTTTAAAAGAAAATAACATCCCAGTATAAAGTATAGATAAAGAGATAGACATATAGATAGATAGATAGAGATAGATAGCATAGCACATTAGCATAGCACATTAGCATAGCGTGCCTCTTTGACTAGCATGCACACTCGAGTTTGAAACTCTTTCCACCACAACAGCTTTCAGGTTGCAACTAGGTGAAGCTAAAAATTTGTCAATTACAAAATGTTTTAATTGGCTTACAGTCACTTCAAATGAACTTCCGATACAGAAAAGTATATTCGGGACACGCGGACAGAGGGACGACACCGATGCTAGGTGACGAAGGCAAAAACGGACACCTAGCAGCAGGCTAATAACTGAGGCGAACCATTTAGTTCGCTAACTCATAGCCATTAAAACTGTTAAATAAACAATTTAGAACAGTGGAAATTAGATTAAATTGTCCAGAATATCAACATTTACTTCAGATGTGTTGTTAAATATTAAAAAAAAAGACATAAATTTACACCATAATTACCGTTAGCTTCAACCGCTAATCAGAGTTTTGTGAATGCTGCCATTTTGAGACATCAACGCTGCGTTACAATTTATGAATTTGGAGCTGTTGGGGAAATTTTTTTACATTTCTAAAGTCCACAAGAGAGAGACATTCATGAGGAATCCTGTACTCACGGTTGAGAAAACAAGCGTGCGGATTAGAAGGGAGTAGGGGTGGGGTGTAATTTAGTTTAGAGCCAGGCCGTGAGGAGACTGAGCAAGGACGCAGGCTGTAGTACCTTTGCTCTTTGGTTTGCTCTGACTGCCAGACTTCTCACTGCTCCCTCTGGGAGTAAAGCTGGCTTTGGACAGCCTCGGGTCCTGCATGGAGTACTCTATACACACACACACACACACACACACACACACACACACACACACACACACGCACACGCACGCACGTCAATTCCTAAGTCAAAATCAGAACGATCATCATGCTCTTTTCCTAACGATAACGTCATACAACCAGACGGATCATAGGCGTCTCGAAGTGAAGCCCCGCCCCCTATCCACTATCTCACGTGTTCTCTGGACTCGCGGGACACCGTCAACGGAGAATGTTTGGAGTTCGTTAATATGAAAAATAATCTATCGATCTATCTGTAAGCTCGACTCGACGTTAGGCAAGTGCGTATATTTATTAGGGATCAGCAGCGGCAGAGGAGTGAAAACGTCGGCCGTGGGGGCGTTAGACGACCGATTTGTAAATTCAAAAAAAGTGAACCATTTCTCGCACAATCATCTAAAAATCCTTCACAGTTGCCACTGCCAGCAAGCAGCTCCCGACCGCACAGTTCCTATTATTACTACTCTCTCTTCACTCATCTACTCCACCCTCCTGCAACATGAAATGGAGCAAAAGCATAGTGCCAGTAATTCCAGAGTTGACTGTAGTAGGTCTGAGGGGCGGGGTTGTGTGGGCGGGGTTGTGTGGGCGGGGTTGTGACGGTTATAAACAAACAACAGAAAAGCTGTTCATTCACTTATCTTCTAGATCAATAAAAGGCTGCATTGTGTGGGCCTACACATCGCACAAGTCTCAGCTATGCTGTCTAAACTATTTTACCTTCACACTACCGTGAAACATCGTAAACATCACGGGGGAAACACACACAGTGAACAAACACACACGCACACGGAAAACTGAACGTACAACGCTGCAGCCTCCGACACTTCACTTTCCAAAAACAAGCTATTAGACAAAAGCGGTTCTGTTTGCAGGCTAACAGAATGTCTGTCTCTGTCTCTCTCTCTCTCTCTCTCACACACACACACACACACACACACACACACACACACACACACACACACACACACACACACACACACACTAATGGTCACATACAAACTCTTTCTCTCTCTCTCAAATACACTCATGGTCATATACAAACTCTCTCTCTCTCTCTCTCTCTCTCTCTCTCTCTCGCTCTCTCTCTCACACACACACTAATGGTCAAATACAAACTCTCTCTCTCTCTCGCTCTCTCTCTCACACACACACACACACACACTAATGGTCAAATACAAACTCTCTCTCTCTCTCTCTCACATACACTCATGGTCATATACAAACACACACTCTCTCTCTCTCTCTCTCTCTCTCTCTCTCTCTCTCTCTCTCTCTCCCCACACACAAAAACACACACACGGTCACATACAATCTCTCTCTCTCTCTCGCTCTCCCTCTCTCTCTCTCATGGTCACATGACCCACTAATTATCAAGCACGACCACAAACTCTACAGCAAGTGCTTGTAATAAAAAGGTCAGAACAAGTCGTTTGGAATAAAACAAAGCGTGTGTCATACGCGTGGAACTTTTCGCGTGACGAGAAGACACGCCCATCCCTCCGATTCATACGGAGATCGCCTATCCCATCTTAATCGCTTATAATTACTACAGACGCACAAACACGCCGTTTCCTTTTCATCATTGTGTAAATGTCGAATATACCGTGATCTTTTCACACTCGGTCATCGAACCAAATCGCAACACGCGTTACTGAGCCGTTTATAGTCACAACGAACGTTCTGGAAACGTTCCGTAATAACCGCTATATACGCAGTCATTCAGTTGAACTGTTTTATTTGTGTAGCGCTTCAAACGACGGAAATCGTCAGAAAGCGGCTTTACAGAAATCCAGGTACAAAATGCTTTATTTTTAAATTTATTCCTCACCAGCGTGAAAGAGCCGACACTGGAGACTCCTTCCATATGTGCTAAATAAAAGTCTCCTTACAGGAAATGTCTCCATAGCAATATTAAAAAACAAGGGAACACGTTTTAAACCTGTTTATTATTAACAGGGTTGTGGCGCGACGGCGAAACGCGGCACGCTAAACGTCTTGTTCTTTTTTTAGCCGAAAAGTATGCACTTGCAGTTGCACTTAGGTGTGGACTTGCTTTCTCCATGCCAACAAATACAAGTAAATAAAAGAGCACGCACACACAACAATTAAAAAGAAAAAAGAAAGAAAAAAGGCAAGCACTCACCTGGCATGACATCACAGATGGGCACGAGACGGGTGTGCTCGAGGCTGGCGAAATTACACAGCAGTTTCCCGTCGATCACGCCGTCCCAGTCTCCGATGGGATTGTCCTGAGGGCGAGACGTGCAGCACCCTATTACTGATGCTGGACTAGCTCATCACACACACACACACACACACACACGCACCCTTCACTTACTTCTCAAGCCCTGATCTCAAAGCCTTGGATATATTACACGCAAAAGAAAACACACACACACACACACACACACACACACACACACCGACCAGAGTGCTTCGCCGCTATATCCTGCTCTTCTTTTGTCTTTGGATACACCTTTACAACAAAAATAAATGAATTAATAATAAATCAAATCTACTCCTCACAACAGGATGACAAACAAAACACGTCTAACTGTAATTGTTGGGATGGCTACACGATGTCACGGCGTGCGCACGAGACCGCGTGAACGTCGCACAAGCTCGGCTCTAGACGAAATCAGAGATTTCATAACAAATAGATCAAATAAACCTTTCCTGCTGAGAACGAACTATTCTGCAAACAATCTCTGCTCTGTGCTAAAGGGCTGCGCCTGAAACCACTGTTGGGCTCTCTGTGTGTGTGTGTGTGTGTGTGTGTGTGTGTGTGTGTGTGTGTGATGGCAGTGTCTTGTCCGAGCGTTTGGCTGCCCTCCACAACGCTGCTCATGCTCTCCCTCAGTCTCTCCCTCCCTTCTCATCTCTCCATCCTTTCATCCCTCCATCCGCCCCTCTCTGAAGTGTGACTGCTCTTTTGTTTCGGGCCGACGGGCGAGTGAAAAATGGCGGCGACGGGAAAGTATTTGCTACTCGAGGGTTTCTGAACCCCCGTTTTCGACTGTATTGACGTGAGTGATTGTATTATATCGCACGACTTGTTCTGCCGTGTCAGAGCATTTCCGATGCGAGTGAGGAAAAGAGTTTAGTAAGTCGAGCATATCGACTGCCTGTTTTTTTTTTTTGGGTTACCATATCGACACCGACGTAATAGCCGAGGGTCTCGTTGCCGGGTAAAAGGTCACAGAAGATGACTGTGCCGCGTTCGGGCCCCTCGTGTGTTTGCACCAGGACACGAGAGTTGAGCTCCAGAGGGGAGAAATCTACTTCCACATCCGGCTCGTTGTCCACCAGGCTCAGGTGATCCACATCCAGATCCTCGTCCTCCCAGAGCTCCAGTTTATCGAGAGCAACGAATACGCCGCACTCGTCCTCACAGCGGAACAGCTGCTGGCCCTGATACGAGCCCTCTGTAAAACCCTGACCACGGCCCTCCTCCTGAGAGAGAGAGAGAGAGACAGAGAGAGACAGACAGAGAGTGAGAGAGAGAGAGACAGAGACAGACAGAGAGTGAGAGGGACAGAGAGAGTGAGATGCAGAGAGAAAGTGAGAGAGAGAGAGGGACAGAGAGAGAGAAAGACAGAGAAAGAGAGAGTGAGACCGAGAGAGAGAGACAGAGAGAGAGTCAGAGAGAGAGTGAGAGACAGAGAGAGGGACAGAGAAAGAGAGAGACAGAGAGAGAGAGAGACAGTGAGAGAGAGAGAGACAGAGAGACAGAGAGAGACACCGAGAGAAAGAGACGGAGACAGAGAGTGAGAGAGAGACAGAGAGAGTGAGACAGAGAGAGAGACAGACAGAAAGTGACAGAGACAGAGAGAGTGAGAGAGAGAGAGACAGACAGAGAGAGAGAGACAGAATAAATAAGCACATTATACATTTTTATACGTGATAAATGAACAGCGCACAAAAATAAATAATTTTAAAAAATAAATAGATGATTTAGCAGTAAAAATAAAATCAACGTATTCAACATCAACCACAAATAAATCAGTGGACTAAATAAATAGCAATAAAGTCTAATAAATCTCAACGCTGCTTCAGTTAAATCTAGAAGCTGAAGCTGCTTTTGAGGAAGTTCACACACCTGATGAGGAATAAACGCTTTTTTGGGGGTTTTCTAATTAAGAACAAACTATAGAGCATGAAACCAGTGAAAAAGGTCACTAAAGTGTCACCAATGTCACATGATCTCTTCATTTTACTTGTGTATAATGAAATAATGAGTCTTTATTGATCACATGTACATATGTACAATGAAATTCTTTTCTTCGCATACCCCAGCATGTCAGAAAGTTGGGGTCAGAGCGCAGGGTCAGCCATGATATGGCAACCCTAGAGAAGAGAGGCTCAAGGTGGCAGCTTGCTCAACAGTGGCAGCCTGGCAGTGCTGGGGCTTGAACCCCCGACCTTCCGATCAGTAACCCAGAGCCTTAACCGCCAAGCCGCCACTATATGTGCATGCTTGCGTATGTGTAATGAGTATGCTTGGAGATATATATATATATATATATATATACACACATACACATATATATACATACACACGCACACACACACGTGTGTGTTTGTGTATGTATGTTTGTGTGTGTATATATATGTACTGTATGTGTGTGTGTGTGTGTGTGTGTGTGTGTATATATATGTATGTGTGTGTATGTATGTTTGTGTGTGTATATATATATATATATATATATATATATATATATATATATATATATGTACTGTATGTGTGTGTGTGTGTGTGTGTATATATATGTATGTGTGTGTATGTATGTTTGTGTGTGTGTGTATATATATATATATATATATATATATATATATATATATATATATATATATGTACTGTATGTGTGTATGTGTGTGTGTGTGTACGCACAGTGGAGCTTCCACACAGTGCAGCTGGACACAGTGTCCTGAACACGGCACGTCCCCCGGCACGACACACACAAACACAGTATTGTCCCAGTTACTCACCCTGCTTCTGCTCATGCCCGGAATCTCAACCATCAGCGCACACACACACACGTACACACACACACGTACACACACGTACACACACTTACACACACTTACACACACACACGTACATGTACACACTCACAGCACACACACACTGCACACATCTGGGTTTCAATTTAATCATTGCCTTATTTACACAATCTATATATGATCTATAATTTTTTCATTATTATTATTATTATTATTATTAATTCTTATTATTATTATAAATACTGAGAAAAAAAGAAAACTTTCCTTATAATTTCAAACAAATGACTAAAGTCACAAATAAAGTTAATTAAAGTAAATAAACAAAACAAAAATCAAAACACAACAAAACTAAAGTAAACAAAACACACAAAACAGAATAAAAAGAAAAATAAGACAACAACCAGCTAATATAATATAATAAATAAATAAATAAATAAATAAATAAAAACCCCAAAGTAAACCATAAAAAACAAACTCAGGACCCAAAGCGCTCCTCACCAGCAGCTCGACGCCGAACCAGATCCCAGAGAGAGCGCGGTCAGGCAGCAGAGCTCCTTTGAACCTGACGACGCCGGGTAACGGCGGGTCGCCGGAGCGCAGCTGCACTCGCACCCTGGAGCCGCAGCGGATGGCGCGAGCCCGTTGGAGACGCGGCGTGTCGCACAGCAGCCCGTAGCGCTCCTCGCAGTTGGTGATGGGGAAGAGCAGCTCGGCTAGAGCCTCGTCCAGCTCCAGAGCGTCTCGCTCGTCTACGCTCGCCACCACGTTGCTCTGATCCAGAATTCGCAGGCTGCGCTTGCCCTTAGCGGGGGGCAGCGGGCGGCCCAGGCTGGTGCGCTCGGGGCAGACTTGCCCCAGGCTGCCACGCGGCACACGCACCACCTTCTGCGCCGCCTTCTCCACCACGCACTCCTTCAGCAGCATGAAGAAGCGCCAGTCGTCCCGCGGGCTGCCCGCCCCCTTCTCCTGACTCCACAGCACCGAGCTCATAGCTGCGTCGCAGATCCCGCTCAAAGGGTGGAAACGTGACGGCTCAGCGGGCGCAGGGACGGGGACGAGGCACTCGCATCATCACCCGCGCATCCAGAGCTGGAGGAGCAAAGAAAAAGACAGCGGTGTTTATCTTTTACCTGACGTCAGCCGTGGAAAGGAGGACGCCTGCACTGCCGAACGGGCCGAGCGACGATTCGACGTCTACAGACGCCACGTTTTCCGTTTAATCCGAGTAAAAACACTAAATCTAAAGGCATTTAATACCATTTCAGAAAAACATATATATATATATTTTTTTTTTTTAAATCACAAAGCGTGTTTTTTTAAGGCAGTAAAAATGGAGCTCGGAAGGTTTTCCAGTACAAACAAGCGGAAACAACGAATAACACGTTTATCACGTTAAAAAACCATGTCACGTGAGGACGCCGTGAGGACTTGCCTACGTTCAGCTGGACGTTTTGGAGCGAACGGACTGAACGTGAACTCTCACTCTGAACAGCGTGAATGAAATACGTGCCGAGGTGCTCGCTGGAAACAGGTTTAAACGAGTCTCACGCCTAACGCCAAGGAGTAACCACGGCAGCGCTCCGTGAAGTCGCAGCCAAACCGCACCTTCTGAGATGATACAGCTGTGCTATCAATCACACACACACACACACACACACACACACACACACACGGAACTATTCTTTTAATCGGCGCGTACGCGCTGCCAAGATCTGCATTTATGTAACGATGAACAAATACGATGTGTGTTCTTTACACACAGACATCCACGCTGACTCACTCGCACAGTGTGTGGATGCTCGGGTTTCCCCTCTCGCTGCAGGCTGTGTCAAGGAAGCTGTAGGGGATTTTACACACACACACACACACACACACACTTTCCACTCCCTGCTGAACAATATCAAAGTGCTGAGTAAATCTCTCACCGAATGAGCGAGACATGATTGTACGATCTTACGATAAGCGACGGCCGACGCAACCAGGGATCTCGTGTAAAAGACGTGGTGTTTCATGCTTCTTTTTTTGGTCAGTCCTGTAATTTCAGGAGCGATATCCGATACGGTCATTTCTCAAGTCTGTTATAAAGTAGAGCGCGGGAAACGGCTGCGTTTACTCGTACCGTCACGAACTGAACGGACCTCGGGAGCAGCCCGCTGGCGGTTTGTCAGCAAAACGAACAGCTGCGATACTTAGTGATGCGTACCGTGTATCGTAGGAACATCTTTAAAAGATCATTCGATTCCGGTTAGTGCTGGGGTGTGTGGGTGTGTGTGGGTGTGTGTGGGTGTGTGTGTGTGATCTGACAGTCGACTTCTCCGAAATATAGATTAAAAAGCATTTCAGTCTTCACAGGTGCCACTCGACACCCCTTGAAACGTCTCATGATCGGGTCTGTATGTTGACGTATTTCCTTTTGAAACAGGAAGTGTCTTGAAGCACTCGACTGATTTACACAATAGTCGATACACCGATTTGAGACACGCCGCTCCACACTCACCTCTGCCGCCATATTTAAACTTATCAGTACCCAAAATAACTCGACATGAAGAACGGTGATCTCACTACCCCCTTCAGCCAACCCTGTCCACTTTAAACGAGCTGCCGTGTGTTTACGCCGTGTACGTCATGCGTTTACGCCGTGTACGTCATGCGTTTACGCCGTGTACGTCATGCGTTTACGTGGTATACTTTATGCGTTTACGCCGTATACGTTATGCGTTTACGCCGTGTATGTTATGCGTTTACGCCGTGTACGTTATGCGTTTGCGGCGAGGTTGGCCGAGAGCGGCGCCGATGGTGAGAGAGAGTAGAGCGCGGGAAGCCGATACAAAAAGACTCGCCTGCTATCCATCCTAAATAGGATCCCAGATTAGAACGAGTGTGTCTCAAATCAAAACGTATGTACTTTTTTTCTTTACGAACTGAGGGCGTACTTTTAGTGCGTAGTATAAACATGTGAACTGGGATGCGACACATGTTTACCGCTAACGAGACACGCCCCCATGGACAAAAAATTTTAATTTTCAGAGACTAAAAAATTCAAACCAGAGTATCCTCCATCAACTATTTTTGTGCGGGGTTTTGGAATCAAAATTTGTCTTTTTTTTTTTTAACCTGTTCCTTAGTGATATGGACGCCAATACGGGAGTATATCTAGATAAAATTCATAATAATAATAATAATAATAAAAGATTTGGAGATACTCTTGATTTCTTGATTTGAAAACACCGACCTGAATATGAGGAAGCTGCGTGAGGAGGAAGCGTCAACGAGTAACGTAAAGCGAACTCCTTTCATTCAGAAGGGTACGGCCTAAAAGACAGTGTTCAACGTTATACCATGAAACATCGTGATATGTTTTGTTACGTCTATATCGCTCATCCCTAATCGCTCCGACCTTAATATCGATCCCGATCTTCACGTGTTCTCCGGGTTTCCTCAACATTGACCTCAACAATGGCGCTTTTCCACCAGCTTGACTCGACTCTGCTCGCTTTTTAGGGGTTTTCCACCATGGATAGTACCTGGTACTTTTTTCCTGAGCGAGCCGAGCCGACACTAAACGTGAGCCATGCTCCGTCGGAGTAAGGATTCTCCTTAACGAGCGGTTCTGTATTGTGTCATTGAATACATCCTTCGCGTACGTCTTAGACACCGGAACCTCGACCAAGATGAAGCGCTTACTGAAGATGAATGAATATCAGTTCGTTTGTTTTTTTTCTCTCCTCTGTTTGTGACGGTCTGTGCCATCGTACGTCCTGGTGAAAACAACATTTATAAGGAGGGGTTAGACTGTTTGTTTGTTTGTTTTTGAACCCAGATTTGCTGTAAAACCTTGAATATAGTGAAAATCATGACAAACCGTGACACCCCAAATGCGTTTGTGGGAAAAGAAATGGTGTAGACATCTTCTCTCCTCTATTGTGAGATTTCAAATATATATATATATATATATATATATATATATATATATATATATATCTTGGAGAATATCTGATGTACCTGGATATCTACCTGAATCACAAAGACCATGTCGGGATACATTTGCTTCAATATAAAGAAATATATAAGCTGATCAGTGGTGCTATAAATAAGCCTATATGAGATGACACCACATCTGTACTGCATCTACAGTGACAACAGATTTAAATCACCTGTGTCATTAACTAGGGATAAACATCTGTCCAGTAGTTACTCAGCTAACATCACAACCTACCAAAGCAAGATTTTTATTTTGATTTTTATTTATTTTATTTTTTTTTGCATCGAATTAACACAATAATGACAATAATGTAGCTGCGCTGTTTAGACTTTCAGGAATAACGTTAAGTCTATGCAGGTGAAAACGTTAGTCAGCTAGCAAGAAACAACTTTTCTCTTATTTATCCAAATGACATAAATAAATACCTTCTTGGAGCTCTTCCTTGAAGGAAAAATCTCTTCGTCTTCGATGTGGAAATCTCACCGCTGCTTTATTCCTGATGTTTACATACAGAACATGAATGGTTCGGCTAGCTAGCGTGCTAGCTGCGGTTGAGTACCAGTCTAACCGCTAGCACTGTACTGGTCTCTGATTAAGTTGCTAAGCAAGCTAGCTAGCACGCTAGGTATGTAGCGAACCACAACTAGCGTCAAAATGAATAGTTGTTTGGTTTTAACCGGCTAGCTTTTATTTTTTAAATAAAAGAAAACTGCTCCGAAATTAAAAAAAATAATAATAATAATGACGTAAGGGCAGCAAATTATTTTAAATATATATCAATCATTTATAGTGTGTATTATTATATAAACCTAGCTTATTCGGTTACATATATTCGTTTCTGATTGGGCAAGAAGCGCTGTTTTCAGTGCTGATTGGCTGTTTGAGCTTAAGTCGCACCTCCTGGGGTTTTCCGTTGGGTTTGTTTGAACAGCTACGGCAGCCTATTGGCTGAATCCAAAATGGATGACGACTCGCTAGATAAGTGCACTACCGAGTGTATACAATAATGACTTTTACGGCCCATTTAGTGCACTATTCTTCCAAAAGGCAGTCAATTAGGATTCAACCATTACGACAGTAGTATTTGGCAGAAGCAAGGTTAACAAAAAAAAACTCCTAGGATACTGTATTATTGGTGTAATAAGATTGGGTTCATTTGTGATGCATGAATATGACTCTTTTTGTTTGTTTGTTTTCAAATATATATATATATATGTTTGCATACCTGTTGTCAATTTATTTGAATTAGCTTTATTAAGACTTCTAATGGCTTTGAAATACCTGCTGCCTTATTCATAGGCTCAATACAACCTCTCGGAAGACTTGAAACAAACAAACAAACAAACAAAAACTTTTACAGAGCTTTAGAAAGTGTTTAGGAATATACTATTAACAACAGTGACAACCATCGGTTAGGAAAGTTTAGGAAAGTGACACAAAGACACAACCAAAAGGGGAAGAAAAATAACAGAACAACAATCACAAAAAAAATAATAAAAAAATAAAAAAAAATACCAGAGAATTGATATAATTCCAAACAAACCGCGAGAGACTTTAAAAAGTCATTAGCGACGAGTGGGATAAAGATCTACATTAATGCACCATCAGAAATATAATTTTACTTATTGTACTATTAATATCAGCACATACGTGTAGTTTTTGACCATTTTTGGTTACTTGTGATAACCCGACTCACTTGAAATGTCTTTCTGGTGTCAGGATTTCAACGTATGTAAACTTGTGCACTCAGAATTCCCATGCTCTTTATGCCATTTGGAAAAAATAAAAAAAAAAGTTTATTATACAAAAAGATGACACAACTTTTATTAGAGAGAGAAAACACATAGAAAGCAAAAACAATATAGAAAAATGATATAGAAATGACTTAAATATAAATCCACATAAAGTAACATGGTACAACATACAATAAGTGCAGTATGTGAAGTTAATAATATTCTATTCTTCTTTCTTTTGTTTCTGTTACAGCGTGCACATACTAGTATAGAGTATACTGGTAAAGATCTCTCGAATAAACACTGGTGGACTACTGGGGACTATGTGTTAGAAAATAACTGGAAATAATGTTCGTTCATAATACAGCATATGGGTACCCTCTGTGTCACACTAATATTACATTTACAAACATGTATGCAAAACAAATGTAAACAATATTTTAAACAAAACACCCGTTTATCTACAAGTTTCCGATAAATAGCTTTATAAATACAACTTACTGTACAAATCTACTGCTATTTTTGCATGCTCCAGCTCATTATAATTCCACTTTATACACTCTTTATACCTCAAAAACCCGTATTATTTCTGCGTAAATGTGTAATATCTCGTGCTTTGTAACATCCTTTTCCAGGACTCATCCGTTGTAGGTTAAGTACATTTTAGTGAACCGCAAAATTTACTCAACACTGGTTACTGGCACACCTGAATACATTCACCCCTAGGAAAATTTGGTATATTCCACAAACTACCTGCTCAAGAGGAAGTTGAAGTAGCGTCTGAATTTCCTGAAGGTCATGGGAAAAGGACATTCGGTTTCACTCATTTATTTATTTATTTTTTTAATCTTCTTTACTTATTTTCAATGATATTGTGATATTGACTGATGAAGTCACTTTGAACGTACAGCTCTGTTCACCAAAAGATAGATTCAAAGTAAATGATTAATTAGAAAAAAATCAAAATAAAGTAATAATGACCTCAGGCCATAAGTATGTTTTCTCGTTAACCGCGTTTGGTATGTTTGGTAACGCTGGGAAAAAAACACACACACACACACACATACACACACACACACACACACAAAAACACCTGTTATGTATTTAAGAGCTAAACATTGCATTAAAAATAAAAAGTAGAAGACATTCCCCCATAAGATGTGTTGATGCATTTTATAACGGTTAATACGTGTTTTATTTATACATTCAATGTGTTAAATAAAATGGATAAACAGCACACTGATTATAGAACGAAGAACCGGTCTGATTCTTTCACCCTTAGAAGATGAGTCTGCTTTCTTGCTCGCTAAGTTCCTTCACCTCCTCTGCGCTCAGGTTGTTTCCTCTCAACCTGGAACCACACACGCTTCTCAGTTATCCCTAGTACATCTGTTATAGTGCATTAATGCCAGAAATCTTCCGATATACTGTCGATTGCGAATCGTTTTCCGTACGAGCCATAACCCTTTACAGTCTGAACACTGTTCTCTAGACCATGTGAGTTTAATTACATAGGTATAAGCATTAAATCGGCTCTTACCACACTTCCTTAACAGTAGAGTTCACTTTCAAAGCCTCAATCAGACACTCCACGCCATCCCTCTTAATGCAGTTTGGGTTCAGCCTGAGAAGTAGATAGCAGGTAGAAGTAGTAATGTGAAAAAAGGCCACAGTGTAAAGGATACGGTACATTTTCAAAGTAAATAAATTTTCAAAGCATTTTCAAAAAAAAGAAATAAAAAATCGTAACAGCTCACCAGAGCACCAGAGGTGTCGTGCTTCTCTTAACAAGCTCCGCTAAGGCACGAGCTCCTGCGCTGCCTACGTTGTTATCCGCAAGGCTATGGACATAGTACCGGGGAACAGAAATAAAGTGATGTTATCATTACTACTTATTACTATTTGTTGCTCAACCTCTAGCGTTAACTGTGCAATAATCCATTTATCACTTATCCGTATATAAACAAGGTGTTACTTAGCTGTATATATTCATATTTGTATTCATCTGTACATACATTTGAGGTGTTCGTATTGTACATATTACCATTATTATTATTTTTACTATTATTACTCCTATTTTCTCTATTCCTATTATATATATTTTTAGACATTTTTTTTTTTTTGATTCTACTCCTATTTAATGTGTTTTTTTTGTGTAATTGAACTGCTGTAACGAGGGAATTCCCCCAGCGTGGGATCAATAAAGTTTTTATCTTATCTAATCTCATCTTATGCTATCACATTATTCTCAGGAAGGCCTCCATGCTAACAATTCATGTTTGTCCAAAATATAGGGTGCATCCCAATGCCGTAAATAAATAAATAAATAAATAAATAAATAAATAAATAAAGCTTCTTTGTCTCCTCAATTCTACATTTTTCTGGCCGTGATCCAATCAAGGACTAAGGAGAGAAGAGGTTCCTATATCAAGGGAAAACAGTTATGGTCGTTTCTATAATTAAATCTTTGTTATTGTATTGTATGACAAAAGTATACAGAAAAATGTTCCTCTTTTTCCAAAGTCCAGTAAATACAAATAAAATACGAATAATATTAAATAGATAGGAAACAATGGGTAAGCAGGATGGAGGTTCCCTTTTCGAGCGTGAGCTCAGGTTACTGTCTGTGCGGAGTTTCACATGTTCTCACTACGACCTTGTGAGTTTCCTCTGGGTTCTCCGGTTTCCCCCCACCTCACAAAAACATGCCAGTTGGTGAATTAGCTTCTCTAAATTGCCCTTGGGTATAACTGTGTGTGTTTGTGTGTGTGTGTGTGTTTATGGTTCATTGAGATGTACTGGATTTCTCATCCAATGTATATTCCCGTCTATCGCATCACATGACTCATACCTTAACCATATCAACGTGGTGCTGTCCTTCAGTGCTTCTGCTAAAGCCTCAGCACCTTTGTCTCCAATATTATTTCCCCACAGCCTGGAGGACAAAAAATAAAAAACTTAGAAAACATAAACTTACAGCTTTATCTCTGACTGTTATAAAGAGCTGACACTGGAGACTCCTTCCATAAATTGTTCAATATACATCTCACAGAAAAACTTCAGCATAATAACAGTCATACAGCAATTAGTTCTGGTCCACTGACGGTATCACTCCGCTCGTCTGTGTTCGTCGCGTGAAATTCAACTTCGTAGCTGGAAACCGTTACTACAGTAGTGTTAGCGACGTCATCAAACGATACAATTTTCATGAATATGACGTTTGGCTTACAAAAAAGCTCAGATGAAGATTAAAAGGAAGAGGGGAAGCCAGTTTCACCGGAAGCATCTTTAACATGAATGTACAAATCGATGTGAGCTAGCTAACCAGCTAGCCGACATGCTATCAGCGAGTGTGGCTTCTTCGAGATCTATTTCCGCTAGTGAAGCAAGAATAAACAGAGCATCTGTCCATATCGTGTCTGAAATGTTAGTTACGTGATATAAATTTCTTGTTTATACAGTAGAACGGTTGAATATAAAAACACTCGCAATCGTGCGGTTATACCGAATATCGTCACGGCTGTGATTAGCTTCGGCACTCGCCCTGGCTTAAAATAATATATTTTTCATATGAGAACGATATTTCAGTGCATCTCACCCAAGATACTGCAGTGATTTGTTGTACCGCAGCCCTTCTGCCAGCTGCTCGGCCCCCTGTGATGTGATCTTATTGTTGCCAAGTCTGTAAAGCATGACATATTATAGACAGGATTGCAGGAGAATTTCAGCCTAGATTAAATAAACTCGACAGATAATTGCTTCATAAATATAAACCAGGAACTTACAACCAACCCTGCTGAGAAATGGAAAAAGAATCAGAATAGATGTAGAAATGATCACAGAAATTCTAATGGTTTCCACTACAAATACCATTACACACCATTATCGGTTCTTAATGGTATCCACTAGACATACTGTAATGTGGCACCAATAGAAGGCAACTAATTACCAGTAGACACCCACAGGGACCATTACACCATTTTGAAAGAGTTCATAATATGGCGGAGCCGACTGAGCGTAGTTCAGCTAGCGGCTGATGCTAAGTGTAATATTTTTCCCCTCGTACCGTGTGCTTTTTTCAGTTGTTACTAACACATCTGAGGAAAATGTCGATATTCCTGACAATTATGTTTAGTTTTTGCTGTCATCCTGCTTTCTTAAATCGCGTAACGGTTTAAATTATCTAGCTAAAGTGTTAGCGTCAGTCATTGGCTAGGTTACCGTGTGCATAGCGTCCATATTTCCTAGCTGCCAAGCAACGGTGTCCTCATTAGTTGATGCATTGTTCAAACACATCAAAGGACATACAAATTCACTGGTTTATAAAACACATACTTAAAATCTTGTGGTTATTATTAACTTCTTTAAATGCTATATATTTTTTAGGATTGAAATGTGGTTTCATAAAAGCAACAAATGCACGTTATTATTTTTTTTTTTCATATAAATAATACCTTAATGCAACGAAGTCCTTCTTTGTCTTAAGCAGCCAGGCAAAATACTTTGTGCATTCATCTGTTAGTTTGTTGTTGAACAGCCTGTGCAAAATACATTTTCATTTTTACAAAAAGAAAAAAAAAAAAAAGCATTACAGCTTGTGTTGTAAGAGAGTATGAATTAAAAATCTAATAATTTTACAAACTCACGCTACTTTCACGAAGCATTCGCAGTGCACTCCCTTCTCAACGAGTTTGCGTATTCCTTCATCTGATATGTTATTGTTCCTCAAGCTGTCAAGATTGCAATGAATAGAAAAGAAAAGAACCCTTTAAAGTGAGTGTATGCAGACTTATACTTAAGTTAGGATATTAATTTGCATATGTTAATTATTCTTATTGTTTATGTGTTTATGTCCAGGGTTACATGAAGATACCATATAAAAGAGTGTATTTAATACGTCTGGTTTAAAATAATTATTTATTCCTACACTCAGAAACGAAATGGTTCCTTCTAGCACCCTAAAGAGTTTTTCAATTTGTCTGGAGGAACTCCAGATTATAAGTAGAACCCTAGAACAAAGGGTTCCCATTTGAAAAATCTTAGGAAGCTAGGATAACCATCAATAACCGTTCAGATGAACCCCATTTCTCCAAGATTGTAGTTTGTTCAAATGAAAGCAGTTTTCCCACAAAAACGGTATGGTAGTTTGAATACTTACTATACACTCTTTGAAGAAAAAAGGTTCAATTTAGAGCCCAAAAGAGCTATTCAGTTTGTCACATTGGGGGAACACCTAAAAGTTCTATTTAGAACCCCTTTTAGAAGCTAAGAACCTTAACCCATCCAAAAAAACATTAAGGAACCATTTGTTCCCCCTAAAATGTGTACTATAGGAAGGCACTGATGAATCAAATAGCAAATACAATAATTACGTGATACAATAATAATTGCGTATTTTAATTATTAAATTCAATTCAGTTTAAGGTTTTCCAATAAAATGACATTCTTACTAGAGGGACTGACAGGTATGAAGACATGGCAGGAGTTGTTCCAATCCCACATCCCCCACTGAGTTGAAGTCCAGCTGTAGTCCAATAGGATTCGGCAGGTACCTGAGGACATACGCCAGAGCCGTGCATTCCACTGGCCCAATATTACAGTATGTTAACTTCAGGTGCTCTATTTCTAGTTTGGCCACCGCACCCTTAGCAATCTTGTTCTCCTGCATCTCATAGATGCACATAATGAGCCAAACAAAACCTGGCATGGCATGCATGCTCTTCTTCTCACCCTTCACTGGTGGTGGGATTGATTTGAAATGCCTCTGTATACCCTTAGACAAACACTTCATGACTTTTTCAGACTTTTTCTCTAGCAAGACCGCAGGACAGGACGGTTCGATGAGACTGCGGTAGCGCTGGGACAGAAGTCCTGCAACAAATTCTGAGGTGATCTGCAGGTTTGGGCTCTCTGCTACATTGCAGTCATCGACTACAGGCATCATGCAATGTACAAGACAGTTGTGATTAACTGTTGGCTGCTTGAATTGCGACTGGAAGAGGTTTACGATGACAGAGCAGTTGCCATTGTTGTTGAGAACAATATAGAGAGCAGCAAAGAAGCACTGCATGGTGACATGCAGGAACTCAAAGTGTTTGCAGTCAATGTAGTCTGAGAGGTCCTTACATTGTATAAGGAATCCAAGATCAAGGTCATGCTGTGTGATGCTACCTTTCTGCAAGTCTGACTCTGTGAATACATAACAGGAAGTCTCTAAACCCTCCAGTGCTAACTGTCCTAGTCTTCTCACCAGCTCTAGATGTTCCTGTAGCCATCCTTTTCCCAAAGTCCTATGTTGCTGAGGCACCTGCTTCTGGAGGAAATGCTTCAGAACCATGAGGTACACATCAGTGACTGTCTGAGGGCTGCCTTCTCCACATCCGAGCAACTCTTTGTAACATTTTGATATAATCCAGCAGAAGACAGGAATATGGCAGAGCCCAAGTAGGGCTGTGTTAGCCTTGATCGACTCTACAACCCGAGTAGCTACAGTGATGTCATTGTGGTGTTTCCTTACAAAGTGTTCGATTCCCACAGGAGAGAAACCCTTGGCCAGGACTTCCTTGCGGAGATACCGCTTCAGAGATGGACCCACTGCTTGGGGCCTGCTGGTTACCACCTTCTGTACCCCTTTCATTAAGGTACCCTGAAGCAAGTTGAAAAGCAGAGTGTGTACAGGTGCTTGCTGTGTGGGACAGCAATGGCGCTCTTCATCTGTGAAGCTGTGCTTAAACTCATCAAGCCCATCAAAGGTGAAAAGGACTAGGCGAGGGTAGTCGAGAATGAACTGGAAAATTTCATCTTGACCCTGGTCTGGCCAGCAGCAGTGCTGGAACAGGAGCTCTTTTAAAGAGAGCATCTTCTTCTCGGCATTCAGTTTACGGCAACTGAAAGGGAACAGCATGTGAACGTCTCTCAACAAGGTACCTTGAGCCCACAGAAGGTGGAGCCTCTGCAGCAAGGTACTCTTACCAATACCTGCTTCGCCAGAAATAAGTATTGTATCGGCTTCCTCGTTTACGGTCCCGAGCAGACCCACCAAATCCTGCAGACCCAGATCTGTAACCTTTGTGTCACTTTGCACCACTTCTAGAAGGCCATCAGTATAGATATCTTCTAGGGAAAATCTTCTTGTTCCACCATATGTGCTGAGAATTTTTGACTGACTGTCAACAGAGCTGCAAAGCTTCTTCTTGTAGCGGAGGCATTCTGGAGAAGGGAGTAGTGAGGAATCATAAATCAACAAGTATGTAACTACTGCCTTGCTGTCCATGTACAATAAAAAAATGTCTTGTATTCTCCTACAGTACACACCCTGCCAGTGCTATGTGAACTTAACTTAAAGAGAAGCAAGGGCGTGACTAAATTATAAGTATTTAATATATATTGAGGCAGTCTCAATCTTAGTAATTCAAAGGTAATTAACAGTGCTGGTTTTCCTATTTAGACTCAAATTTGAAGTGTAGAACTTCAAGCAAAACGAATGAAGTCTACTGTAGTCAAAGATCCTGTTTGATAGTCAAGCAGGGAGCACAAACACGAGCAGAACAAGTGAAAACCACATACATACCAGTCGAGAGTTCCTTT
>NC_071281.1:16147419-16154919 GCF_023375685.1 Ictalurus furcatus
CACAAATGAACCAGTTCAAAACTTTACACACACTCGATTCTTAATACCGTGTGTCGTTACCTGGATGATCGATGCGTTTATGTTCTGTGAGAGTTCTTCACGAGTCCCGTGTTCATCCTGAGCAGTTAAACCGCCCACCGTTCTTCAGAAAAATCCTCCAGGTCCTGCACATTCTTTACTTTTCCAGCATCTTCTGCAAATTTGACCCCTTTCCTTTCCAACAGCGAATATACGATGCTGAGCTCCATCTTTTCACACCGAGGACGACCGAGGGACTCGTACACGACTATTACAAAAGGTGCAAACGTTCACCGGTGCTCAAGAAGGCAACACGATGCGTTAAGAGCCAGGGGGGTGTAAACTTTTGAACAGGATGATCGGTGTAAATTGTTATTATTTCGTTTAAAGATCTTCTTTTTTCATTTAGTACAGAAGCGACGTAAGATATTTACATGTTTCCCAGAAGACAAAACAATAACAATTTACACCAGCCATCCTGTTCAAAAGTTTACACCCCCGCTGGCTCTTAATGTACGTATCGTGTTGCCTTCTTGAGAATCAATGAATGTCTTTTTTGGCCTTTTGTCTGTATGATTACAGCAGCAGTTCTTAGTTACAAATCTACAGTATTAAAGTGGGAGTACACACTGAAGCAAGGATGAGACTTGGTCATGAATGTTTTAGGAAGTGAAACTCTTTAGGGTGTCCATGTGGTCCATTAGGATGAATCAGACAAGTTGAGGTTGACAGAGAGAGAAAGAGAACTTTATTAGGCATGCTCTTACACCTCAACGGTTAAAATGAGTGATTTTACCGATTGTTTTCATGGATAATAATAATTATTGTGTGCAAGGTTTACTTTCTACAATCATTTTTTTGTCCAGTTATTCTGTAGTTGCCTGTACTGTAAAACATGCAGGTTGGGCTTAGGGTTGTCTCTTAGTTCCTTGTTTTTCCCCCCTAGTTCACGAAATCTTCCCTTTGCAATCAATAAAGTATACGTATCCACATCTGTGTAGCTCCATTTCCCTATTTCTGCTCTGTTATTTCTTGGTTTTGGCATTTATTTACCAGCATTTGATTGACCAAATTTCCCCTTGTGGATCAATAAAGTACTCCCTATCTACAAAACAACAGTCGATGTCTGTTCCGACTACTGACATCGGCATTTACGTGTCCAACTGTTTCTGACTCCCTCTCATCTCACACATGGTGTCAAAGAAGCTCATCAAAACATTGGGCAAGTATCTGAAAAGCGAGAAAACAAAACTCTCACGTTACCCACGCTAGTTTAATGCCAGTGGGTGTTTAGATCATGTAGACATTTTCTGGGATGAGCAATGGCAGAACGTTGATTCACTCTGTTGATTCATTCTGTTTCATCTTATATTTAAGCTTCACAGGTTAGAGATTGCTGGAAAATATCTCAACTTAATGTTGCGTTCGACTTACCTCGGAAGTAGGAAGTTGGAGGAGGAGAAGAAGAAAAAAAAACCCCACGCTAATTTAAAAGGAATTGGAACGAGGCACGATTGACATTAGAAGAGACCGTGACACGGTGAAGAAATAAAGGTGAGCAAAATGTCTTAAAAGTACCCTGTCTATTCAAGTATACTACTTTAGTCACGTCATGTAACATTATTATTGAACATATCACTTTTGTATGGTAAATGATCGGCACTTATACGGCGCTTTTTTAACCTTAACGGTTCCAAAGCGTTTTCCACTGGTTCTCATTCACCCATTCACACCCATACACACTCACACACCAGTGGTAGCAGAGCTGCCAAGCAAGGCGCTAACTTGCCATCGGGAGCAACTCGGGGTTCAGCGTCTTGCCCAAGGACACTCCGGTATGTGGAGACATGTGGGTCGGGAATCGAACCTCCGACCCAACGATTAGCGGACAACCCGCTCTACCACCTGATCCACAGCCGCCCTATTTGTATAACATTGTGTACAGTGGCTTAATATTTGGAGAACAAAAAAGGTCACTCACTTACTCACTTACTCAGTGTCAGGTTCATGATGGATACAGAACCTCTCCTAGCAACACTTGGCGTGAGGTGAGGTGGGAATACACATCCATCCTGGACAGGATGCTAGTTGCATCCATTGCAGTACACCACACACACTAATTCCCACTTAGGGGCCATTTATCTTCACCAATAGACCTACTGGAATTTCATGGGAAGTGAGAAGAAACCCAGAGGAACACGAACAGAAACTCCACCCAGACAGTAACCCAAACTCAGGATCGAACCAGAGATGCGATGCTGCAATTCCATCGAGTCAGTGTGTTATAAAATCTTTTATAGTTTTAACCTCCTGTGGAGTAAATTTAGGAGTAAATTACCCCCATCAGTTTGGCTTCTCTGTTAAAAATCCTTTCTCCTATGTTGTATGATGTTTAATTCGTGTCGTCTCAACAGTCTCTGAGACGCAATCTAATCGATGCCGGAGCACAACAATTCCATTTCAGTGGGATCAAACAGGAACAAATGCCTTGTTCTGGTGTCGTTTGATCAGCCTTCAGTCACAGTAAATTAAAAGCATATCAGCAGTTCTCCATCATTGCAGAACATTGCGAGTGTCCTATCTGCGAGATGCTCCTTTGAGATGGTCGACAGAAGATCAAAGATGCCGCGTCTGATGTCGGCACCAATAACGGACCGAGCGGCACAATGGCTTCAAACGGACAAAGCAGGGAAGCTGATAAGCGGCGTCCTAATTGACCGGAGTCGCCGCAAAATTGGTACCCAATTAGCCGAGGGACACGAGAGTTTAAAAGGAAGAGCAGATCAAATGTCTCTTGACGAGAGAAGGGTGCAGTCAAAGGAGGTCCTGTATAGATGAGCATCTGTGCGCACGTATGTGTGTATTGAGTTTTAATTGACAAGAAGATTAAAGCTGCCTCCTGAGACGGGTTTTCTTTGTGGCTTTTCAGGGTGCAGCTAAAGATAGATAAGGAATGAGAGAAGAGAGACAGAGAGAGAGGAGCAGGTCTAGGGGGCAGGGTTCACCGTAAGCTCTGACTCCTGCTGGGTGCGCCGCCACTCAAGATGGCTCCTACTTGTTGGACATTCATTATCAAACCCGGTTTGCTCCTTTCATCTCCAGCTCGGCACAGCTCGCCACGCAAAATACAGAGGCACCTTGCAGCTTGACATCCTCCCATTCACGCTGTACCTTAAACAGCATGCTGCCACATCAAAGCAGCCATGCTCGCCTTTGATGTTTGCGAAAAAGAAAGAGGCCCCAATGATCTACGAAAAAACCAATGGAACTTTTTCAGAGCCTCTCTCTCTCTTTCGCGTTCTCTCTCTCTCTCTCTCGTGCTCTCTCAACCCCCACATGTGACCATTTTCATTACCTCGCTGCACCTACTGTACCTACAGCGTCACACCAATCGGTTGATTGAGTTTTCATTGTCAATTGTCCAATCAGACAGCAGTGCAATGCACAAAATCATGCAAATCCATCATCTGGTCTTTTTCTAATCTTCACCTGGCTGTCCAGTTTGAGTGATCCTTGGGTGATCCTGTGGGTGATCCTTGGCCTCAGATCCCCTTTCTGAGTGGATCCTGGTGTGGTCTTGTGCTGTTGTAGCCCATCAGCCTTAAGATTCAACATGCTACACATTGTGAGGTGCTTTTCTGCTCACCACGGTTAGAAAGAGCGGTTATTTGAGTTACCATAGCCTTTCTGTCAGCTCGACCAGTATGGCCATTGTCCTCAGATCTCTCTCATCAAAGAGGCGCTTGCTTGTTGCAGCTGACTGGAGGTTTTTTGTTTGTTATTTATATACTATTTGGGAAGTGTCAACTCTAGAGACTGTTGTGTGGGAAAATTCCAGGAGATCAGCAGTTTCTGAAATACTCAAATCAGCCCTTTGGAGATCAACAACCACGCCTCGGTTAAAGTCACTGAGATCACAATTTTCCTCCATTCTGATGTCTGATGTGAACATTTACTGAAGCTCTTCACCTGTATCTGGATGATTTTATTCATTGCACTGCTTTGATTGTTTACTGGTTTTGTTTACTGTGTTTATGGTTTTGTTGAAGAGTTTTCTGATTGTTTACTGGTTTTGTTTACTGGGTTTATGGTTTAGTCGGAGAGTTTTCTGATTGTTTACTGGTTTTGTTTACTGGGTTTATGGTTTAGTCGGAGAGTTTTCTGATTGTTTACTGGTTTTGTTTACTGTGTTTATGGTTTAGTCGGAGAGTTTTCTGATTGTTTACTGGTTTTGTTTACTGTGTTTATGGTTTAGTCGGAGAGTTTTCTGATTGTTTACTGGTTTTGTTTACTGGGTTTATGGTTTAGTCGGAGAGTTTTCTGATTGTTTACTGGTTTTGTTTACTGTGTTTATGGTTTAGTCGGAGAGTTTTCTGATTGTTTACTGGTTTTGTTTACTGTGTTTATGGTTTAGTCGGAGAGTTTTCTGATTGTTTACTGGTTTTGTTTACTGTGTTTATGGTTTAGTCGGAGAGTTTTCTGATTGTTTACTGGTTTTGTTTACTGTGTTAATGGTTTTGTTGAAGAGTTTTCTGATTATTTACTGGTTTTGTTTACTGTGTTTATGGTTCAGTTTGGAGAGTTTTCTGATTGTTTACTGGTTTTGTTTACTGTGTTTATGGTTTAGTCGGAGAGTTTTCTGATTGTTTACTGGTTTTGTTTACTGGGTTTATGGTTTAGTCGGAGAGTTTTCTGATTGTTTACTGGTTTTGTTTACTGTGTTTATGGTTTAGTCGGAGAGTTTTCTGATTGTTTACTGGTTTTGTTTACTGTGTTTATGGTTTAGTCGGAGAGTTTTCTGATTGTTTACTGGTTTTGTTTACTGTGTTTATGGTTTAGTCGGAGAGTTTTCTGATTGTTTACTGGTTTTGTTTACTGTGTTTATGGTTTAGTCGGAGAGTTTTCTGATTGTTTACTGGTTTTGTTTACTGTGTTTATGGTTTAGTCGGAGAGTTTTCTGATTGTTTACTGGTTTTGTTTACTGTGTTAATGGTTTTGTTGAAGAGTTTTCTGATTATTTACTGGTTTTGTTTACTGTGTTTATGGTTCAGTTTGGAGAGTTTTCTGATTGTTTACTGGTTTTGTTTACTGTGTTTATGGTTTAGTCGGAGAGTTTTCTGATTGTTTACTGGTTTTGTTTACTGTGTTTATGGTTTAGTTGTTCCATGCTTTTGTTGCTGTTCTTTTTTGTTCTTTCATGATTTTGGCTTTGTTCTCTTTTGTATTTTTGGTTTTGCTCCTGCTGTTGTTTGTTTGTTTGTTTGCTTGTTTGGGGTTTTTTTTTTTATGTTTTGCCTGTGCTGTTTTTGGTTTTGCTTGCTGTTATGTTTTTGCTTGTGTTGCTGTCCTGTCCTTTTTTTTTTTTTTTTGCAGTTGTGATGTAGGCTTTGTTCTCTATTGTGTTCTTAGTTTAGCTCCTATTTTTTGGTTGTTGTTTGCTTTTTGTTTGGTTTGTTTGTTTGTTTCGCTCATTGTTGTGGTTTTGCTTGCTGTTTTGATTTCGCTATTATTGTGCTGTTCTTTTTTTGTTGTTGTTGTTTTGCTTCCGTTTTTATTGAATTATTTATTATTATTTCTTTGCTGTTGTATGATTTCGGCTTTACCGTTGTCCTGCCTTTTTGCTGTTTTTTTTTCTTTCTACTGTTATTATTTATTTATTTTTGCTCTCTGCTACTGTTCCGTTTTTGTTGTTGTCGTGTTTTTTTTTACATCGTTGTATTTTATGTCCTCTGATTTGCTGGTGCGTTTTGGGCCTACGCACCACCGTACATGACAGCCATGCTGTTGGGCTTGTGTAAAGGATTTGCCTCTGAAGGGAGCACGTTTTCAGCCGTTTGTTTCTGTCGTACTCAAAACCCTGACCTGCTTCTAATACAGCAATATAGGAGTTACTCCTGTGTACTGACACGTGCACTTGGATGTGTGACATACAGCGAACATGTTTTAAACCTCGAGTACTCTTTCATCCCTCCGTCTCAGCCCTGTGCTCTTTATGAGAGCGGTAAAATCTGTTGCAGCATTTTTTCCTTCACTAATGGTTAGTAATTTCCCTTTTTAAAGCCATAATTACAGAGGAGGCTGTTTGCTTTTGCCCTGCAGCACTGATATTCTCCTCTTTCTCTCCTCTAAATCACCTGCTATTGTTCATTAGGCGTCAGATGCTTTCACTGACGCATCTGTACATTGTACCTGGTAGGAGAAGGCATTTGTAAACTTTACACGAGTGAAGTGTTCAGGAATTTAAGTGAAGACTAGTACTGAAGATAGCAGGTGTCATTGTTTCATACAAAACAATTATAATTTGCACATTATAAAGCCATTTTTAGAAAGAATTTGATGACTAACAAGTAGAGCTGACTTCTTGTTTAATATCTGAAAGAGCTTTTCATGGAGAAAAAAAAAATTAATCAAAAAGAAAAATCTTCTTAAACAGATTGCATTTGCTCTCCGTTCCTTTGAGAGCTTGTGTAAGAGCAGCTGCTGAGCACACCGAGCCTGTTTCTCGAACGCGGCAGTTAATTCAGTGTCTCTGAAGGTTGAAGAGCCTTTGAACAGCGATTATTTATGTCTTGGTGGTTCCAGTAATTGGTGGATGAAAAGATTCTTGATAGGATGCAGGTGACATGTACATCCTCCATGTCATTATAACTATCAATGGGAAACAGGGAGATCTCTCTCTCTCTCTCTCTCTCTCTCTCTCACACACACACACACACACACACACACACAGTGTGCAGCTACACTTAGCTAATGTAACACAGAACATTACATTCAGACACATATCAGCCTCATCACATTTTTGAGAGAAGTTGTGTCAGCAGCTTTCCATCCTAATTCACTGAACTTGACAATTCGAACCCCCCCCCCACCCCCCACCCCCCAACCTTTCTCTTGTACATAAAAGGACGCATCATCAATTAGCTGCACTCCGTATCTTTATCTCTTTTTTACTTTTCATGCTTTGTAGCCTGAAAGCATATTCCACTGATTTCCATTATCGTCGCTTTGAAGTTTCCAGATACTGTAAGAACATAAAAAAAAAATAATAAAAAAAACCCTCCACTTATCCTGACTAGAAAATGTTCAAAGCTCCTAAATACAGTGAAACAGATGTACATTATCATCAGATTTGGGTTTATTTCTTTGCTTTTTTTTTATTATATCTTGCGGTTCTTTCTGTTCGCTGGAGTAGGTCAAGGAGTTCGAGCGTCTCAGGTTGAAATGCTGGAGATAAAGTGCACTGAAACTTTAAAACTCAGCGCTGAAAGAACATGGAATTACTGACGATAACAAAATCCAATATGGCCGAGCCGTAATGGCTCGACTGTACGGGATAAAGCCGTAATACATTGTAACTACAATGTAACTACATATTCTCTCATATGTTACTGACCCCCGATTTACCCTAAACCTACCTGTAATCATACCTTTACCACGGTGCCCTCCACTAATATTGGCACCCTTGGTAAATATGAGCAAAAA
>NC_071281.1:16162419-16174919 GCF_023375685.1 Ictalurus furcatus
ATGAGTCACTAACTGACAATAACGAGTCACTAACTGACGAGTAATGAGTCACTAACTGACGAGTAAAGAGTCACTAACTGACGAGTAATGAGTCACTAACTGACAGTAATGAGTCACTAACTGACAGTAATGAGTCACTAACTGACGAGTAATGAGTCACTAACTGACGAGTAAAGAGTCACTAACTGACGAGTAAAGAGTCACTAACTGACGAGTAATGAGTCACCAACTGACGAGTAATGAATCACTAACTGACGAGTAATGAGTCACCAACTGATGAGTAATGAGTCACTAACTGACAGTAATGAGTCACTAACTGACAGTAATGAGTCACTAACTGACAAGTAATGAGTCACTAACTGACAAGTAATGAGTCACTAACTGACAGTAATGAGTCACTAACTGACGAGTAAAGAGTCACTAACTGACGAGTAAAGAGTCACTAACTGACGAGTAATGAGTCACTAACTGAGTCGTAACACAATCCAAGGCCCTGATTTACTGTAATGTTTATAAAAGCGAACTTGAAACTGAAGTATAACGCTAACTAACCTGTCCCGAAGCGAGAGGAGTAGTTCTCAATGCCGGCCAGGTCCAGATAATGATTCCTTCTCTCCAGGTTTTCATCTACACAGTGTCTCTGGCAGCCCTGCTGGTTGTGATGGTCACTGTGATGACGCCTACAACAACAACAACAAAAACAATGTGCAACAACATGTGCGATCATAAAAGCAGTGCTGGAACAAATGCATGTTTCATACTACCCTACCCCAATCCCTAACCCGATTCCCTAACCCCAACCGCAACCCTATTCCTAATCTCTAACCCTAATCCTTTACCCCTAACCTAACCCCTAAACCCCAACTCTAATCCTAACTCCTAATCCCTAACACCTAAACTCCAACCATAATCCCTAATCCCTAACCCTATTTCCTAACCCCAACCCTAATCTCTAACCCTAATCCCTAAACCCCAACCCTAATCCATAATCCTAACTCTAACCCCAACCCTAATCCTTAACCCCTAACTCTAAACCCCAAATCCTACTCCCTAATCCTAACCCCTAACCTCTAACCATAACTTCTAACCCTAACCATAGACACCAGATTTGCTGTCTGGAACCTGATGACTGACGGAAAAGTTTTCAAGTGACTCAGGAAGAAGCACACACTGATGACATCAGCTGGCAGTGATTCGTTTAAAAGAACCAGGAGAACAGTGAAGGTTCAGTACCTCAGAAGGGCTCTGGACTTCTTCTCCGAGCTTTTAGGCTCCTCAAAGCACTTTTCAGCCTTCAGTCTAGGGTGTGGCATGTCTGAGAGAGAGAGAGGCGGGTGAAGGGGGGTGGTGGGTGGTGGGTGGTGGGAGAGCATTATCAAAGGAAACAGTGCTGAGAATCTCAGCATCACACACGTGCTGGCATACACACACACACGCACACACACACACACATACACGCACAGTCAGACCTGCCAAAGAAAGAAACAATCCTTTGTTCCTTGCCTTCTACTTTGAAGATTTATAAAAGAGGAAAAAACAATGCTTCATTTATTCTATTTTCAACTGAGGGAGCCAAACACACACACACACACACACACACACACACACACACACACACACACACTTCATTAATATAGCAGCATCTGATGCAGTTTCAAGACTCTGTTATCAAAGAACGTTGTTGAAATGATGCACAGTGCATATAAATAGCTCATAAACACACACACTCTCTCTTTCAATCCTCTCACTTTCATCAAGTCACACACACACACACACGCAAAAATAAAGCAGCAGACTCCTGGTACCTGCGTTGGCATGAGTGCCACTGCCGTTCCTCCACCTCTGGCTGGCGTCGGGCGTGACCGAGAGCTTCACACGCAGGGTTTTGCTGCTGCTGGGCGAGTGGTTCACCGAGGCGTCCACCACCTCATAGATCGTGTGCAGCAAACTAGTGATGTCCTTCAAAAAAAACAAAAAAACGAAGACGCGATGTTTGCCTAATCACACTAATTCACGACAATATTAAGGAACATACCATCTGGTGTGGGACAGCGGGGGTGCCGTCAGAGGAAAATAACCAACGACGTGGTGGTGTGATCCAGCCCGAAGTGAAGGCGGAGTTACCGAAGTGTTTTATTGCTCTTATACCAAAGAAATTTACCACATTTAACATCTCTATCTATTAAACAGCATGTTTTTATCCATTTATAGCTACATTTAACATTGCATTAAAGAGAAGCCTTCGCTCCCATTCTCATGAGGTTAAAACGATAAGAAACGACAAAACGTAACGTCCTCCATCCAAAAGAGTTTCCCGTGAACGCTTTGACTTCGGACTAGTTCGAAACGGAGACTCCTTCCACGAATATTACATAAACGTGCGTCCCAAATCGTAGTACGTTGAAACGAGTCTCCCAGAGGTACCCGGATCGCTCTACTATGTCCGGTGTGAAACGGTGTGGATCCGTGGACACGTTTTCGGCTAATTTTGCCAACTCCTTGTGATGCGGATAAAGTTGCCTCCTGATTGGCTGATACAGCGACTGTATGGGGTAACCAACAGTTTAGCAAGATTAGAAAAGGAGATCAGATTCAATTCTAATTATCAATTCAATTACACAGTATAAATTATATAAGGAATAATGGAGGAAGAAAAGCCGAAACTCTACGAGGAGACTGTTCACGGCGACGGTGTGCGTAACTAGGCAACAACGCTCTCTTCCGTCACATGACGTGTTAGCGTGTCCCAGTACAAAGACACCTTGTGGAAAAGTGACAGCCCCGTAGAGAACTTAACAGAGATATAAGTGTGTATGAGAGTGCGTGGAGTTCTGAATATAGACATTACATCTACTTGATCCTTCACTCTTCTGTCTACATTTATATATATATATATATATATATATATATGTGTGTGTGTGTATATATATGTGTGTATGTGTTTGTATACATCAGTCTTACCTCTCTTGTAACTTTGCCATTGTTGTCAAAGTCATACAGAGTGAAGGTCCACTCCTGCCTGTTATCCTCCTCCACTGAAACGGCACACTCCAACTCCTGATCAAGAAATAATCATTATCAATAATCAATATTCCAAACCCCAGCTGATGATTCCTGGAGTGCGTCTGGGGCAGCTGTGGTTCAGGTGGTGGACGTAATCGTAGTGTTGGCGGTTCGATTCCCGGCCCACGCGACTCCACATGCCGAAGTGTCCTTGGGCAAGACCCCGAACCCCATAGTCGCTCCCGATGGCAAGCCGTCAACCGTCGTACCACACCGGTGTCTTTGAATAAACACGATCTTAACTTCTGTCTAAACTCAGAAATGATCAGAGAATGTAGAGCGTTTCCCAGAGCACAACGTGTCACTGTCGCACAACAAAGTGTGTACGGTCCAAGAGTTTATCGAACAGCCTCCCAACGTCGTTCGAATCCTGCCCCGCACCCTACGAGTCTGCATGTTCTCCCCGGGTTCCTCCGGTAACTTAGAAGTGGGTTCGTACTCAGGTAACGGTGACCTCTGGTGGTGTGGAGTGAAATCGTCGGGTTAGTCAGTGACGTCATTATACGGCGAAGGAAATAAGTATCGGTCGCATGGACATTTTATTTTTTCAGTAAATATATTTCCTTTGAGGTTAGTCACATGAAATTTTCACCAGACATCGGTATTAACTCAAGAAATCTGGAAATATAAAGAATTCACGACATTAAAGTCCATAAATAAAGATATGTGTAATAAAGCGGAATGACACGGGGAAAAAAGTGTTGAACACGCTAAGAAAAAGCGGTTCTCCAAGGCAAGGTAAAGCAAGGAACCAGCTGAAATCCGTAAGTAATTACACCCCCTATGTGTGCAAATTAATATCAGCCGGGTTAGTAAATTGATGGTCTTTTCGTTGGAAATATATTTACTGAAAAAAAAAGCGGAATATCAGAGCGGAATATCAGGTGTTGGAGTTTGAGCTCTAACACGTTCCTCAAACCAACATTTACTGTACCGTGTGTCCACGTTGTTCAGATCAGGGTTGCCAGGAGCTGCAGGTATTCAAAACATCCTGACTAACTGACTAAACACATCTGTCTACTGTCATCTAAACGACACACCGTTATACACCATATTAGGCCTGGGCACAAGACTAGGCAGCAGTGTGTGCTGTGCGTGAGGGAGTGTATGTGAGCATCACCTCAAACTGGAGTTGTTTGTGTGGACCCGTAGGTGCAGAGCTCTCCTTCTCCTGCATCTTCTCTTCTGCACTGCAGCTGTCAATCTTCTCAGGAGGCAGGGCTACTACAGAGGCGACAAAACAGCAAACAGGAAGCTGTCACAGGAAGCGAAAGCATACATACGGTACATCTACAGAAGTGCTGGAGAGAGGTGGGAGAGAACTTCAGGACGATCACGAGCACGACTGTAACCTGCTCCGACGCATGGCACATCGAGGTCCGGACGTTGTGTGGGATTCTTTCGTGTGTATACACACAGTATGAGGTTTTACAGGAAGCACCAAATGCTCGGGATTAAAAAGCTCAGCAGGTTTAGTTACAATGCAGATGCTAGAAGTTTCCATGCACGTGTTCTTTTTAATACCTGTTATCCATCCATCCATCCATCCATCCATCTTCTATACCGCTTATCCTTTTCAGGGTCAGGGGGAAACCTGGATCCTATCCCAGGAGGCATCGGGCACAAGGCGGGGTACACCCTGGACAGGGTGCCAGTCCATCACAGGGCACACTCACATACCCATTCATACACTACGGACACTTTAGACACGCCAATCAGCCTACTATGCATGTCTTTGGACTGGGGGAGGAAACCGGAGTACCCGGAGGAAACCCCCGCAGCACGGGGAGAACATGCAAACTTCGCACACACAGGGCCACGGTGGGAATCGAACCCCCGACCCTGGAGGCGTGAGGCGAACGTGCTGACCACTAAAACCTTTGCATACATTCGTTCAAAGAAAACAGTCCATTTTTTTTATGGAAATAAGCTATAAAATACAAAATAACATCATTTATAATAACTATCTCTTTTATTTTCTAATTTATTTGATAGATAAAGGGGTAGGCGGTTGTAAAACGCTTGCGAAAACCCACTTTAGAGGGAAAAAAGGACGGAAAAATCCGTCCCGTGTTTATTTGAGTTTGTACGTGCGGCTGGGAACGACGACGGTGAGGTTAAAGTTTGTGCACCCATGCAACAGTCTACGCTTTAAAGGAAAGAAATGGGTCCTCAGTACAGTTTGGTCATGCGAGAAAAGAGTTCAGTTTTTAAATTCAGGGTTTGTTTTTGTTGTTTTCTTCAATGGGAAAAATAATATTTTGGCACTGTGGGATCGCGGATGCTCGCTTTTAAACGAACACGAAATAATTAAACAATGTGCTAATTCCTATATTTGGACACTGACACTGACTATGCGCTCCGACACGCGCGGATCTAAAACCGTGTACGGAGACAGCCGCTGCGTCCTGCAGGCTAAATCCTCCCCCCTGCCCCCAATCCCCATGCTTTGAAGTTCCATTCTCAAACCGTTTGGCCGAGGATCAGTCCGTCTGCTAAACAGAATATCTAATTAATTAAGCAAAGTCAAATCTAAAACTGTGTTTGTTGTGCCAGCCAAAGGGATCAACACGTACAATAGTGTCTCTCTACGTCTATCTGTCTCTGTCTTTCTTCTTCTCCTTCTTCTCTCTCTCTCTCTCTCTTCTGCTGATCAGCTCAGATCAAAGAGGACCTGTCCTGTCCCTCATCAGAGAAAAGAGTGTGATGAAAAGAGAGAGAGAGAGACAGGATAGCGCCGGAGAATGAAAGAAATCGTCCCAGGGAGCTTTTACAGACTTGTTTTGAGGGAAATAGCGCCGGCTCCAGGCTTTTGATCACGACGACGTAGTCAAAGGCAACATTGTGAGCCAGGGCAGAAATCTGCCTGTACGCCCGCCGTGTTCCATAGATTCTTATCTGGAGGGTTATGAGTGTAATGAGTGGCCTGAAGGGGTTACAGTAGCGATGCACAACCACACACACACACACGCACACACACACACATATCCTGAACTCTTGACAAGTTCACAATTTGTTCCTATTGGCTTACCCGGCTCTAACAGAGCAAACATCAGACCACCTACGGTGTTTATGCTGCACAGGACACTGTAAGCATGTTGCGAACACACACACACACACATACACACACACACGCGGATGCACAACTAGCCATGGTCCTGCCTGCTGTGAATTTCAGAAAAGCTCTGGTTTTGCTCTTTTGCTCTCTTTAAAACCCGGAACGTTCTGTCTGTTTCCTTTTCCCGTCTCTAGCTCTTTATATTCTCTTTCTCTTCATGCCTCTTTAATCCCTTTCTGTTTTCTCTTGCACTTCCTCCTGCATTGCGCACACTCTCCATTCTATTTCTCCGTGCCACACAAACACAAACACAAACGTCTCGGACGATTTCCATCTCTATACGCCTTTTAATATCTCTATATCGACTCCAGATCGTATGAAGCACCATGACCTCAGTAAGTACATTTTATTTATAAAGTAGCGGGTAACGTAGCAGAACGCATGCGCGGGATCAAATCGACGAGGACGGGATGAACCCTTTAGAATTTTCTAGATATCTGCTTAAATACGCTTAAATAAATCGAAGTCGTAAAAGTAGACGGAGCGAAAGTCGACACCAGGCTCAGCACGTGACGTCATGTGATCACGGCCGCCTCATACCGTTAACGGTAACATAAATCAAATATCGCTTCGGTACTTCGCTTTATTTTAGATACGTCGACATCGACAAGTTAGTCGGTTACGTCTCTAACATCGCGCGTGCTGTTTTGCGAAAGTAAATACACCATGGAATCATGAGCGTTAATGTTACATGGCTAGCTTGCTGCTATGGAAACGCAGGCTTTCATTTATTTAAAAAAAAAATGCTGAATAATACCCGATGCAGCGCAAGTCACGTGGCCTCGCTCTGTCTTGCGGCAGAGCGTGTTTTGTTCCGAAATCTACCGTGTAGCAAAGTCCACAAGTCTGCCTCACGGGCCTGTATGTGTGCTGAAAGATTAAAAGCGTATAAAACAACGTGAGCTTTGAAACCAGCTTCAGTGATTCTTATCAGCACTCAGACGGAGTGAACACCTCCTCTGCTTATCACATCGCACGTCACGTGTTACCCGCGCATGTGGAGTGTGTGTGTGTGTGTGTGTGTGTGTGTGTGTGGTATCTCTGGTCAATCACGGAGACTTGCGAGCAATGATTTTGCGCCTCTCGCCCTCGACCTTACGTGACCTTCCAGCCGTACAAACAAACCACGCCCAAGCAATCATGCGTGGGAAATCCTGCAGAGGGATTAATGGAGGGATCAACCTTCATTCAGAGAGTGACCTGGGTGACCCCTGTGCTCTTTTTCAGCTGAGAGAGAGAGAGAGAGGGAGAGAGATGAGTATATGAGATATTTACCTTCTAAACGACAGTGCTCATCACTAATACCCTCAGCACAAGCTTCCTTCAAAGGGTCCTACAAAATAGAAATAAAGACAGAAACATTACTTAACTTTCAATGCAGAAGTTAAATGTAACAGTTGTTTTTTTTTTTTTTTTTACATTTTTTGTTTAAAGCATTTTAATGCGTCTTCCAAACGTAATTATTTCCACGGTGTCGAACTTCTTACTGCCTTCTGAGTGCCAGTTTAACAAAATAATCACACACCTCATTAGTGTTCATTAGTATATATTATATAGTATATAGTATTATTATATAGAGGGCACCTATTATGGTTTTGAGACGTACATGATTTTGTTTTAGAGGTCTCATGCTAATGATTTACAAGCATGGGAGGTCAAAAAACACTTTAACGTGCTCATAATTTAATCTGCAGCATTACATTTTTTCCCCCCAGTGTCACAAACGACCCGTTAAATGATCCGTTCTAAATGATTCGTTCTAAACTCCTCCTTTCAGAAAGCATACTCTGCTCTTATTGGTCAGATATCCCAGTCTGTCGTGATTGGTCTACCGCTGTCATATTACCTTACATGGAGTGTGTTATAGAGCTGTTTGTGAAAGTTTCAAAAATCAAAGCGCACGACAAACGGAGTTATCGACTCCCAAAAGAAGGGACCGATTCTGAACAGCTGAATCGAGTCGTTAGTGATTCCCGACTTTACTTCCTGTACTAACCTACGTAGGTTTGTAACAAAAAGCCCCGTTTCTGATCTTCATCGGCTGCTCGCTGATAGTGGTAGACGTCTGACCAATCAGAGCAGAGTATGCTCTCTGAAAGGAGGAGTTTAGAATGAATCATTTAGAACGGATCATTTAACGAGTCGTTTGTGACACTGGGCGAGAGAAATGCAACGCCGCGGTTTAAATTATGAGCATTATTATTAAAGTGTTTTTTGACCTCGGATGCGTGTAAATCTATCGTACGAGACCTTTAAAACAAAATTTGGCACGTTTCAAAACCATAACAGGTGCGCTTTAAAACCCGGACTGCCCAACGAAACCAACCTGCACAACGCAACTCCAGTCTTACCAAGCGCTAGATTCGAATAAGGTGTGCTTTGTGTCTCAGGGTTACACCCGTCGTGAGTTACGAAGCTGAGAAAATGAGGTGAGAATGCCTAAATGCTGTCAAATATTTGTATTAAACATGGCACCACACTAAGTGCACTGGACATTTGGATGAAAGGATTCAGAAGAGGAGGGGTGTAAGGTGATAGCTGGAGCGTGCGAAGCACATGAGAAGTCGTCTGCCACATCCTCTAATGGTGGAACAGGATACCGTGTGGCAGCCCTTAAATCAGATCCGGTATCGATCTATTTCCATTTCACTAACAAACGCTGCCTGCCAAATGGTTTTAAACGCGGTTATTATAGTTTAGACCACAGACCTGTTGAATTTCTTGAAGCTCATTGGTCAGAAAGTGTCGATTCATTTTCTACAGCAGCAGCTCTGAACGTAATTCCGAAATTGCTATTCGAATCACAGGTTTATATGAACGCGTTTCCTGCCAATACTACATTAACAGCTGATACACACGGACTTACAGTATACGGCAGACGATCTCCATCATCAACGGACAGATGATTGACATGCAGAAGTTTTCTGTATGGTTAACGTTTCTGGAAGGCGTCTAAAAAGGAGCCTCGCCCGTTAATAAATTAAAAATCTGAATTTCCATCCATCTCTGTAGTATACAAGGAAGAAAAAAACGTTCGAACATGCTGTGAGTTACTGGATACCTGTCAGTACATCCTGCTGGTTGTAAATTCTGTTTCCAGCGCCGCTGTGATTTACGATACGGATCTATTCGACTAAAACGATGCACGTTAGGCGGAAGGATACGTATGGAACCTCCGCCGCGCTGAGACTGAGGCAAACTTCTGCTCAGATCATATCATAAAAAGCTGTCTTTTAGTGAACATGGCACGAGAACAGACAAGGTGCTGACAAACACTCCTGTCCCCCCCACCCACACACACCCACACACACACAGAGGCTGTAGTGGAACATGCGAGTGGGTCAGGGTGGAATGCGCTAATTGCTTGTTGTCCTGGATGATGGATGGAGGTGTATTATTAGTACGAGTTTCTCTCACTGCCTGCTTCTCTTCATGCCTGATATAGCCCTCACACTCTCGGGACATTCTGGTGCAGTATTTTTACCTACATCCACCTCTTGCTGATGGACATGTCACTCGCTTAGCAGGTTCGTCAGGGTGTTTTGGTCCTGAGTGCAAACGCATAGTCGTTAAATGGAGCTAAACACTAATAATCTAACTTAAAACTTCAAACACAAACTTGATCACACGTCGTGTTCAAACTAGTACGAGACAGAAACGACATGCTAATGTTCATTTTCTATGGAAGTATATGTATGTATGTATGTATGTATGTATGTATATATGTATGAATGTATGTGTGTATGTACATATACATCGATCAGCCATAACATTAACACCACTGACAGGTGAAGTGAGTAACATTGATTATCTCATTACAATGGCACCTGTCGAGGTGTGGGATATATTTATTAGGCAGCAAGTGAACAATCAGTTCTCGAAGTTGAAAAATGGGCAAGTGTAAGGATCTGAGCGACTTCGACAAGGGATAAACTGTGACGGTTGGACGACTGGGTCAGAGCATCTCCAAAACGGCAGGTCCTTGTGGGGTGTTCCCAGGATGAAGTGGTTAGTACCTACCAAAAGTGGTCCAAGGAAGGACCCCCGGAGAACCACTGATGTGCATGGGATCATGGATCAATGGAAAAAGGCAGCCTGGTCTGACGAATCACGTTTTCTTTTACATCATGTGGACGACCGTGTGTGTGTGTGTGTGTGTGTGTGTGTGTGTGTGTGTGTGTGTGTGTGTTGCTTACCTGGGGAAGACATGGCACCAGGATGCACTATGTAAAGAAGGCGAGCTGGCAGAGGCAGTGTGATGCTCTGGGCAATGTTCTGCTGGAAAACCTTGGGTCCTGGCGTCCATGTGGATGTTCCTTTGATACGTCCCACCTACCTAATCATTGTTCCAGACCAAGTACGCCCCTTCATGGTAACGGTATTCCCTAACATCAGTGGCCTCTCTCAGCAGGATAATGCGCCCTGACACACTGCAGAAACTGTTCAGGAACGGTTTGAGGAACATGACAAAGAGTTCAAGGTGTTGACTCGGTCTCCGAATTCCCCAGATGGGACGTGCTGGACAAACAAGTCCGATCCGTGAAGGCTCCACCTCGCGACCTCCAGGACTTCTGCTAACGTCTCGTGAAGCTCATGCCTCGATGATTCAAAGCTGCTTTGGTGGCACAAGGAGAGGGTGACCTACACAATATCAGGCAGGTGGTTTTAATGTCATCGCTGGTTGCTGTATATGTAATTAAGTAAGTAGGCATGTAAGTAACTAAGTATGTATGTAGTATGTATGTAAGTATAAATGTAACTAAATATGTGTGCAAGTAGGTGTTTATTTAAGTAAGTATCCATGTAAGTAATTACTGTTATGTATGAAAGTATGTAAGTGTGTAAGTAAGACAGTATATAAGTATACAGCTGACACACTGCAGTCGACAGGAACGACTCCTCGAAACGTTCCCCTCATACACACACACGCTGTCTCTGACTGCACACCTATAAGGTGAACTAATAGGGTAGGTATCAATTAAAGTGGACAGTAAAAGTACCACACAGCTCCAGGACTTCTGAGAGACGGCTTAGCTTCCTTCCTACTGCCTAGTAGTGTGTAGCTAAATTTAGCATGGACCACCCAGCCTCACAGAGAGACTAAACCCCGTCTCCATGCTGACAGTTTATAACCTCCAAACGTTTCCATGTGGTCCAGATCTGAACGTTTCAGAAGCGACACTATATTTTTAGTACACCGCATATTTTCGCGACGCGTCTGAAAAGGCACAGTCGTGTTTTATGTTCTTCTCCATGTCGCTGGATAATAAAAGGGCTCCGAGACGGTCGTATACACGAAAACTCCAAGCCTCACTATTCAACGACAGAGTGCAGAGTTTGTGAGCGCTGACTCCAAATCCTTCCCATCTGCTTTCGTCTCACGCTGAAGCACCCTTCGGGGGGCGACACGACAATAACTGCCCCCTTTCTAGTGCGCTCGAGGGCTTCGCTGCAGCACAATCCCGCCGAGCAAAAACCCCGAAGGGCGCCGAGCGTGTACTCATTAACCGTCGTCAGCATATTCATCGGCGCTGACAGTCTATCGACCTTTAACCCTTTCAGGTCAAAGGTCATGATAGGAAGGCACATCAAAAGAGGCAGCATGAGGCAAGGGAGGAGCAAAAACAAGGTGGGGGGGGTCAAGAGCTTTAATCAAGAGCTTTAATATGGACTTAAAGGTTCTTACTGAGTGTAAAAGTTTGCACACCCTTAGGACAAGATAACGTGTAGTCATTATCACTCTACAAAAATGTAACGAGTAAATAGTGTATGTTATGATATTACTAGTGAAAAAAGTTCGAACGTCGGTGCAAAAGTTTGTGCACCCCTTCCTTAATGCGATCTAAATATTCTCGAATACCTTCTATGCTCATCATTTGCCTTTATGACCCTAGGACTAGGACGACTGTGATCTCACAATAAAACCCAGAAGCCTTAAAAAAAAAAAAGCACTGACTAACAATGATTTTCTGCCCAGATTATACTTTTTAAAAAAAGTTTCATGAACCATTTTTACAGACTTATAGACCAATTTGTAAAATGCACCTTCGCAGCTCGTTTGAGAGTAAAGTGAGCCATGAGGGACCGAGCTGAAACACGCAGTGATGAATGTTCCAGACGAGGACGACTTGGACGCCGAACACCGTAAGGAGAACCGACTTTCAAGCCTCGTCGAAACGAAGTACTGGAATGTTCTTTGTTTCCGTTTGTTTATGGTTTGAGTTATGAAGTGCTTATGAAGGTACGAAACAGATGCTGGAGAGGTGTTGGAGCACCAAATCTCTGCCAAAGTCTCTGACACTTAAACAAGGCTTTTCCC